>NC_090840.1:38165441-38308057 GCF_028021215.1 Eschrichtius robustus
AAACCATTCCCAGTCACTCTGTGTATTTTGAGTGTAGGGCAACACACTGCACTCTTCCTTGGGAGAGCCAGATTTCCTCAGCTCTCCAACAGCTCCAGGTAATTTGTTCTCTCACGTCCTACATGTCATGCAAATCTGCTTCATTGCCCTAGGCTGAGCGGCACTGAGAAACCAAAACTGCTTCGCATTCCTTCTACAAAGTCATACCTTAAGACCCCATCCTTACAGGAGAAAGTCGGCTTGCCTTCCTGCTGTAAACAAAGCACAGTTCTTCCTCTTACACTACAGGGTTTTAGAAGAAGCCCAGCGCGACAGCATACCTAGAGCGCTCCTTGGGGGAGGCGGTTGGCTACACGCAGAACTCCGTGCCAAATAAACTTTATTCAAGGAAGGGAGCAGTTTGTAGCCAGAGTGTATATTTACTTGGTAGAAATCACAAGGAGGTAGGCTGCGTGTTCGCTGGAAACGGGGACCTGAATGCACAAGCCTTGCTTTCCCATTTTGAATGCTCCATTCATGCTGCCTTGAAGCTACCTAAATAACAGTTTTAGGACGTGTCTCTAGTCACTGTAGGCAGGGCTCAGGGAAGGGAACGAGTGTTCTCTACATCAACAGGTTGCTTTCGTAGCCTGAGTGGGAGCCTCTCCTGACACGCTGTAGAGCTAAAAGGAAACTTGACGTGAGTCCTTTCCTCAAGGTAAAGCCTTGAATAGCCCTACCGAAGCTAAGTTTGGAGCAGTTTCCTTGAGGCATTAGTTTCAGGTCTGTTTTCTTTTAAGGTTAGTAAGCTTTTCAAGTCATCGAGGACCTCGCGTGGGCACCCTATTCCCTTCAAGAACACCGAGTACCGGCAGGCTCCACTGGGCTGCTAAGAAACATCCAGGCCTGGAAACCATTCCCAGTCACTCTGTGTATTTTGAGTGTAGGGCAACACACTGCACTCTTCCTTGGGAGAGCCAGATTTCCTCAGCTCTCCAACAGCTCCAGGAAATTTGTTCTCTCACGTCCTACATGTCATGCAAATTTGCCTCATTGCCCTAGGCTGAGCGGCACTGAGAAACCAAAACTGCTTCGCATTCCTTCTACAAAGTCATACCTTAAGACCCCATTCTTACAGGAGAAAGTCGGCTTGCCTTCCTGCTGTAAACAGAGCACAGTTCTTCCTCTTACACTACAGGGTTTTAGAAGAAGCCCAGCGCGATAGCATACCTAGAGCGCTCCTTGGGGGAGGCGGTTGGCTACACGCAGAACTCCGTGCCAAATAAACTTTATTCAAGGAACGGAGCAGTTTGTAGCCAGAGTGTATATTTACTTGGTAGAAATCACAAGGAGGTAGGCTGCGTGTTCGCTGGAAACGGGGACCTGATGGCACAAGCCTTGCTTTCCCATTTTGAATGCTCCATTCATGCTGCCTTGAAGCTACCTAAATAACAGTTTTAGGACGGGTCTCTAGTCACTGTAGGCAGGGCTCTGGGAAGGGAACGAGTGTTCTCTACATCAACAGGTTGCTTTCGTAGCCTGAGTGGGAGCCTCTCCTGACACGCTGTAGAGCTAAAAGGAAACTTGACGTGAGTCCTTTCCTCAAGGTAAAGCCTTGAATAGCCCTACCGAAGCTAAGTTTGGAGCAGTTTCCTTGAGGCATTAGTTTCAGGTCTGTTTTCTTTTAAGGTTAGTAAGCTTTTCAAGTCATCGAGGACCTCGCGTGGGCACCCTATTCCCTTCAAGAACACCGAGTACCGGCAGGCTCCACTGGGCTGCTAAGAAACATCCAGGCCTGGAAACCATTCCCAGTCACTCTGTGTATTTTGAGTGTAGGGCAACACACTGCACTCTTCCTTGGGAGAGCCAGATTTCCTCAGCTCTCCAACAGCTCCAGGAAATTTGTTCTCTCACGTCCTACATGTCATGCAAATTTGCCTCATTGCCCTAGGCTGAGCGGCACTGAGAAACCAAAACTGCTTCGCATTCCTTCTACAAAGTCATACCTTAAGACCCCATTCTTACAGGAGAAAGTCGGCTTGCCTTCCTGCTGTAAACAGAGCACAGTTCTTCCTCTTACACTACAGGGTTTTAGAAGAAGCCCAGCGCGATAGCATACCTAGAGCGCTCCTTGGGGGAGGCGGTTGGCTACACGCAGAACTCCGTGCCAAATAAACTTTATTCAAGGAACGGAGCAGTTTGTAGCCAGAGTGTATATTTACTTGGTAGAAATCACAAGGAGGTAGGCTGCGTGTTCGCTGGAAACGGGGACCTGATGGCACAAGCCTTGCTTTCCCATTTTGAATGCTCCATTCATGCTGCCTTGAAGCTACCTAAATAACAGTTTTAGGACGGGTCTCTAGTCACTGTAGGCAAGGCTCTGGGAAGGGAACGAGTGTTCTCTACATCAACAGGTTGCTTTCGTAGCCTGAGTGGGAGCCTCTCCTGACACGCTGTAGAGCTAAAAGGAAACTTGACGTGAGTCCTTTCCTCAAGGTAAAGCCTTGAATAGCCCTACCGAAGCTAAGTTTGGAGCAGTTTCCTTGAGGCATTAGTTTCAGGTCTGTTTTCTTTTAAGGTTAGTAAGCTTTTCAAGACAGCGAGGACCTCGCCTGGGCACCCTATTCCCTGCCAAAACACCGAATACAGGCAGGCTCCACTGGGCTGCTAAGAAACATCCAGGCCCGGAAACCTTTCCCAGTCACTCTGTGTATTTTGAGTGTAGGGCAACACACTGCACTCTTCCTTGGGAGAGCTAGATTTCCTCAGCCCTCTTTTGGCTCCAGGAAATGAGTTCTCTCATATCCTCCACGTCATGCAAATCTGCCTCTTAGCCCTAGGCTGAAGGGCACTGAGAAACCAAAACTGCTTCGCATTCCTTGCACAAAATCATAGCTTAGGACCCCATCCTTACAGGAGAAAGTCGGCTTGCGTTCCTGCTGTAACCAAAGCACAGTTCTTCCTCTTACACGGCAGGGTTTTAGAAGAAGCTAAGTGCGATAGCATACCTAGAGCGCTCCTTGGGGGAGGCGGTTGGCTACACGCAGAACTCCGTTGCAAATAAACTTTATTCAAGGAAGGGACCAGTGGGTAGCTTGAGGGTCCATTTACTTGGTAGAAATCACAAGGAGATAGGCTGCATGTTCGCTGGAAACGGGGACCTGATGGCACAGGCCTTGCTTTCCCATTTTGAATGCTCCATTCATGCTGCCTTGAAGCTACCTAAATAACAGTTTTAGGACGGGTCTCTAGTCACTGTAGGCAGGGCTCTGGGAAGGGAACGAGTGTTCTCTATATCAACAGGCTGCTTTTATAGCCTGGGTGGGAGCTTTTCCTGAGAAGCTCTAGAGCTAAAAGGAAACATGACGTGAGTCCTTTCCTCAAGGTAAAGCCTTGAATAGCCCTACCGAAGCTAAGTTTGGAGCAGTTTCCTTGAGGCATTAGTTTCAGGTCTGTTTTCTTTTAAGGTTAGTAAGCTTTTCAAGACAGCGAGGACCTCGCCTGGGCATCCTATTCCCTGCCAAAACACCGAGTACAGGCAGGCTCCACTGGGCTGCTAAGAAACATCCAGGCCCGGAAACCTTTCCCAGTCACTCTGTGTATTTTGAGTGTAGGGCAACACACTGCACTCTTCCTTGGGAGAGCTAGATTTCCTCAGCCCTCTTATGGCTCCAGGGAATGTGTTCTCTCATGTCCTCCACGTCATGCAAATCTGCCTCATTGCCCTAGGCTGAAGGGCACTGAGAAACCAAAACTGCTTCGCATTCCTTCTACAAAGTAATATCTTAAGACCCCATCCTTACAGGAGAAAGTCTGCTTGCGTTCCAGCTGTAACCAAAGCACAATTCTTCCTCTTACACTACAGGGTTTTAGAAGAAAACCAGCGCGATAGCATACCTAGAGCGCTCCCTGGGGGAGGCGGTTGGCTACACGCAGAACTCCATGCCAAATAAACTTTATTCAAGGAAGGGACCAGTTTGTAGCCAGAGTGTATATTTACTTGGTAGAAATCACAAGGAGGTAGGCTGCGTGTTCGCTGGAAACGGGGCCTGATGGCACAAGCCTTGCTTTCCCATTTTGAATGCTCCATTCATGCTGCCTTGAAGTTACCTAAATAACAGTTTTAGGACGGGTCTCTAGTCACTGTAGGCAGGGGTCTGGGAAGGGAACGAGTGTTCTCTACATCAACAGGGTGCTTTTATAGCCTGGGTGGGAGCTTCTCCTGAGAAGCTCTAGAGCTAAAAGGAAACATGACGTGAGTTCTTTCCTCAAGGTAAAGCCTTGAATAGCCCTACCGAAGCTAAGTTTGGAGCAGTTTCCTCGAGGCATTAGTTTCAGGTCTGTTTTCTTTTAAGGTTAGTAAACTTTTCAAGAAAGCGAGGACCTCTCCTGGGCACCCTATTCCCTGCAAGAACACCGAGTACAGGCAGGCTCCGCTGGGCTGCTAAGAAACATCCAGGCCTGGAAACCATTCCCAGTCACTCTGTGTATTTTGAGTGTAGGGCAACACACTGCACTCTTCCTTGGGAGAGCCAGATTTCCTCAACTCTCCAGCAGCTCCAGGAAATTTGTTCTCTCACGTCCTACATGTCATGCAAATCTGCTTCATTGCCCTAGGCTGAGCGGCACTGAGAAACCAAAACTGCTTCGCATTCCTTCTACAAAGTCATACCTTAAGACCCCATCCTTACAGGAGAAAGTCGGCTTGCCTTCCTGCTGTAAACAAAGCACAGTTCTTCCTCTTACACTACAGGGTTTTAGAAGAAGCCCAGCGCGACAGCATACCTAGAGCGCTCCTTGGGGGAGGCGGTTGGCTACACGCAGAACTCCGTGCCAAATAAACTTTATTCAAGGAAGGGAGCAGTTTGTAGCCAGAGTGTATATTTACTTGGTAGAAATCACAAGGAGGTAGGCTGCGTGTTCGCTGGAAACGGGGACCTGATGGCACAAGCCTTGCTTTCCCATTTTGAATGCTCCATTCATGCTGCCTTGAAGCTACCTAAATAACAGTTTTAGGACGTGTCTCTAGTCACTGTAGGCAGGGCTCAGGGAAGGGAACGAGTGTTCTCTACATCAACAGGTTGCTTTCGTAGCCTGAGTGGGAGCCTCTCCTGAGACGCTGTAGAGCTAAAAGGAAACTTGACGTGAGTCCTTTCCTCAAGGTAAAGCCTTGAAGAGCTCTGCCGAAGCTAAGTTTGGAGCAGTTTCCTTGAGGCATTAGTTTCAGGTCTGTTTTCTTTTAATGTTAGTAAGCTTTTCAAGACAGTGAGGACCTCACGTGGGCACCCTATTCCCTGCAAGAACACCGAGTACCGGCAGGCTCCACTGGGCTGCTAAGAAACATCCAGGCCTGGAAACCATTCCCAGTCACTCTGTGTATTTTGAGTGTAGGGCAACACACTGCACTCTTCCTTGGGAGAGCCAGATTTCCTCAGCTCTCCAACAGCTCCAGGAAATTTGTTCTCTCACGTCCTACATGTCATGCAAATCTGCTTCATTGCCCTAGGCTGAGCGGCACTGAGAAACCAAAACTGCTTCGCATTCCTTCTACAAAGTCATACCTTAAGACCCCATCCTTACAGGAGAAAGTCGGCTTGCCTTCCTGCTGTAAACAAAGCACAGTTCTTCCTCTTACACTACAGGGTTTTAGAAGAAGCCCAGCGCGACAGCATACCTAGAGCGCTCCTTGGGGGAGGCGGTTGGCTACACGCAGAACTCCGTGCCAAATAAACTTTATTCAAGGAAGGGAGCAGTTTGTAGCCAGAGTGTATATTTACTTGGTAGAAATCACAAGGAGGTAGGCTGCGTGTTCGCTGGAAACGGGGACCTGAATGCACAAGCCTTGCTTTCCCATTTTGAATGCTCCATTCATGCTGACTTGAAGCTACCTAAATAACAGTTTTAGGACGTGTCTCTAGTCACTGTAGGCAGGGCTCAGGGAAGGGAACGAGTGTTCTCTACATCAACAGGTTGCTTTCGTAGCCTGAGTGGGAGCCTCTCCTGAGACGCTGTAGAGCTAAAAGGAAACTTGACGTGAGTCCTTTCCTCAAGGTAAAGCCTTGAAGAGCTCTGCCGAAGCTAAGTTTGGAGCAGTTTCCTTGAGGCATTAGTTTCAGGTCTGTTTTCTTTTAATGTTAGTAAGCTTTTCAAGACAGTGAGGACCTCACGTGGGCACCCTATTCCCTGCAAGAACACCGAGTACCGGCAGGATCCACTCGGCTGCTAAGAAACATCCAGGCCTGGAAACCATTCCCAGTCACTCTGTGTATTTTGAGTGTAGGGCAACACACTGCACTCTTCCTTGGGAGAGCCAGATTTCCTCAGCTCTCCAACAGCTCCAGGAAATTTGTTCTCTCACGTCCTACATGTCATGCAAATCTGCTTCATTGCCCTAGGCTGAGCGGCACTGAGAAACCAAAACTGCTTCGCATTCCTTCTACAAAGTCATACCTTAAGACCCCATCCTTACAGGAGAAAGTCGGCTTGCCTTCCTGCTGTAAACAAAGCACAGTTCTTCCTCTTACACTACAGGGTTTTAGAAGAAGCCCAGCGCGACAGCATACCTAGAGCACTCCTTGGGGGAGGCGGTTGGCTACACGCAGAACTCCGTGCCAAATAAACTTTATTCAAGGAAGAGAGCAGTTTGTAGCCAGAGTGTATATTTACTTGGTAGAAATCACAAGGAGGTAGGCTGCGTGTTCGCTGGAAACGGGGACCTGATGGCACAAGCCTTGCTTTCCCATTTTGAATGCTCCATTCATGCTGCCTTGAAGCTACCTAAATAACAGTTTTAGGACGTGTCTCTAGTCACTGTAGGCAGGGCTCAGGGAAGGGAACGAGTGTTCTCTACATCAACAGGTTGCTTTCGTAGCCTGAGTGGGAGCCTCTCCTGAGACGCTGTAGAGCTAAAAGGAAACTTGACGTGAGTCCTTTCCTCAAGGTAAAGCCTTGAAGAGCTCTGCCGAAGCTAAGTTTGGAGCAGTTTCATTGAGGCATTAGTTTCAGGTCTGTTTTCTTTTAATGTTAGTAAGCTTTTCAAGACAGTGAGGACCTCACGTGGGCACCCTATTCCCTGCAAGAACACCGAGTACCGGCAGGATCCACTGGGCTGCTAAGGAACATCCAGGCCCGGAAACCTTTCCCAGTCACTCTGTGTATTTTGAGTGTAGGGCAACACACTGCACTCTTCCTTGGGAGAGCTAGATTTCCTCATCCCTCTTTTGGCTCCAGGAAATGTGTTCTCTCATATCCTCCACGTCATGCAAATCTGTCTCTTTGCCCTAGGCTGAAGGGCACTGAGAAACCAAAACTGCTTCGCATTCCTTGCACAAAGTCATAGCTTAGGACCCCATCCTTACAGGAGAAAGTCGGCTTGCGTTCCTGCTGTAACCAAAGCACAGTTCTTCCTCTTACTCGCCAGGGTTTTAGAAGAAGCTAAGCGCGATAGCATACCTAGAGCGCTCCTTGGGGGAGGCGGTTGGCTACACGCAGAACTCCGTGCCAAATAAACTTTATTCAAGGAAGGGACCAGTGCGTAGCTTCAGGGTACATTTACTTGGTAGAAATCACAAGGAGGTAGGCTGCATGTTCGCTGGAAACGGGGACCCGATGGCACAAGCCTTGCTTTCCCATTTTGAATGCTCCATTCATGCTGCCTTGAAGCTACCTAAATAAGAGTTTTAGGACGGGTCTCTAGTCACTGTAGGCAGGGCTCTGGGAAGGGAACGAGTGTTCTCTCCCTCAACAGGGTGCTTCCTTAGCCTGGGTGGGAGCCTCTCCTGAGACGCTCTAGAGCTAAAAGGAAACTTGACGTGAGTCCTTTCCTCAAGGTAAAGCCTTGAAGAGCCCTGCAGAAGCTAAGTTTGGAGCAGTTTCCTTGAGGCATTAGTTTCAGGTCTGTTTTCTTTTAAGGTTAGTAAGCTTTTCAAGTCATCGAGGACCTCGCGTGGGCACCCTATTCCCTTCAAGAACACCGAGTACCGGCAGGCTCCACTGGGCTGCTAAGAAACATCCAGGCCTGGAAACCATTCCCAGTCACTCTGTGTATTTTGAGTGTAGGGCAACACACTGCACTCTTCCTTGGGAGAGCCAGATTTCCTCAGCTCTCCAACAGCTCCAGGAAATTTGTTCTCTCACGTCCTACATGTCATGCAAATTTGCCTCATTGCCCTAGGCTGAGCGGCACTGAGAAACCAAAACTGCTTCGCATTCCTTCTACAAAGTCATACCTTAAGACCCCATTCTTACAGGAGAAAGTCGGCTTGCCTTCCTGCTGTAAACAGAGCACAGTTCTTCCTCTTACACTACAGGGTTTTAGAAGAAGCCCAGCGCGATAGCATACCTAGAGCGCTCCTTGGGGGAGGCGGTTGGCTACACGCAGAACTCCGTGCCAAATAAACTTTATTCAAGGAACGGAGCAGTTTGTAGCCAGAGTGTATATTTACTTGGTAGAAATCACAAGGAGGTAGGCTGCGTGTTCGCTGGAAACGGGGACCTGATGGCACAAGCCTTGCTTTCCCATTTTGAATGCTCCATTCATGCTGCCTTGAAGCTACCTAAATAACAGTTTTAGGACGGGTCTCTAGTCACTGTAGGCAGGGCTCTGGGAAGGGAACGAGTGTTCTCTACATCAACAGGTTGCTTTCGTAGCCTGAGTGGGAGCCTCTCCTGACACGCTGTAGAGCTAAAAGGAAACTTGACGTGAGTCCTTTCCTCAAGGTAAAGCCTTGAATAGCCCTACCGAAGCTAAGTTTGGAGCAGTTTCCTTGAGGCATTAGTTTCAGGTCTGTTTTCTTTTAAGGTTAGTAAGCTTTTCAAGACAGCGAGGACCTCGCCTGGGCACCCTATTCCCTGCCAAAACACCGAATACAGGCAGGCTCCACTGGGCTGCTAAGAAACATCCAGGCCCGGAAACCTTTCCCAGTCACTCTGTGTATTTTGAGTGTAGGGCAACACACTGCACTCTTCCTTGGGAGAGCTAGATTTCCTCAGCCCTCTTTTGGCTCCAGGAAATGAGTTCTCTCATATCCTCCACGTCATGCAAATCTGCCTCTTAGCCCTAGGCTGAAGGGCACTGAGAAACCAAAACTGCTTCGCATTCCTTGCACAAAGTCATAGCTTAGGACCCCATCCTTACAGGAGAAAGTCGGCTTGCGTTCCTGCTGTAACCAAAGCACAGTTCTTCCTCTTACACGGCAGGGTTTTAGAAGAAGCTAAGTGCGATAGCATACCTAGAGCGCTCCTTGGGGGAGGCGGTTGGCTACACGCAGAACTCCGTTGCAAATAAACTTTATTCAAGGAAGGGACCAGTGGGTAGCTTGAGGGTCCATTTACTTGGTAGAAATCACAAGGAGATAGGCTGCATGTTCGCTGGAAACGGGGACCTGATGGCACAGGCCTTGCTTTCCCATTTTGAATGCTCCATTCATGCTGCCTTGAAGCTACCTAAATAACAGTTTTAGGACGGGTCTCTAGTCACTGTAGGCAGGGCTCTGGGAAGGGAACGAGTGTTCTCTATATCAACAGGCTGCTTTTATAGCCTGGGTGGGAGCTTTTCCTGAGAAGCTCTAGAGCTAAAAGGAAACATGACGTGAGTCCTTTCCTCAAGGTAAAGCCTTGAATAGCCCTACCGAAGCTAAGTTTGGAGCAGTTTCCTTGAGGCATTAGTTTCAGGTCTGTTTTCTTTTAAGGTTAGTAAGCTTTTCAAGACAGCGAGGACCTCGCCTGGGCATCCTATTCCCTGCCAAAACACCGAGTACAGGCAGGCTCCACTGGGCTGCTAAGAAACATCCAGGCCCGGAAACCTTTCCCAGTCACTCTGTGTATTTTGAGTGTAGGGCAACACACTGCACTCTTCCTTGGGAGAGCTAGATTTCCTCAGCCCTCTTATGGCTCCAGGGAATGTGTTCTCTCATGTCCTCCACGTCATGCAAATCTGCCTCATTGCCCTAGGCTGAAGGGCACTGAGAAACCAAAACTGCTTCGCATTCCTTCTACAAAGTAATATCTTAAGACCCCATCCTTACAGGAGAAAGTCTGCTTGCGTTCCAGCTGTAACCAAAGCACAGTTCTTCCTCTTACACTACAGGGTTTTAGAAGAAAACCAGCGCGATAGCATACCTAGAGCGCTCCCTGGGGGAGGCGGTTGGCTACACGCAGAACTCCATGCCAAATAAACTTTATTCAAGGAAGGGACCAGTTTGTAGCCAGAGTGTATATTTACTTGGTAGAAATCACAAGGAGGTAGGCTGCGTGTTCGCTGGAAACGGGGCCTGATGGCACAAGCCTTGCTTTCCCATTTTGAATGCTCCATTCATGCTGCCTTGAAGTTACCTAAATAACAGTTTTAGGACGGGTCTCTAGTCACTGTAGGCAGGGGTCTGGGAAGGGAACGAGTGTTCTCTACATCAACAGGGTGCTTTTATAGCCTGGGTGGGAGCTTCTCCTGAGAAGCTCTAGAGCTAAAAGGAAACATGACGTGAGTTCTTTCCTCAAGGTAAAGCCTTGAATAGCCCTACCGAAGCTAAGTTTGGAGCAGTTTCCTTGAGGCATTAGTTTCAGGTCTGTTTTCTTTTAAGGTTAGTAAGCTTTTCAAGAAAGCGAGGACCTCTCCTGGGCACCCTATTCCCTGCAAGAACACCGAGTACAGGCAGGCGCCGCTGGGCTGCTAAGAAACATCCAGGCCTGGAAACCATTCCCAGTCACTCTGTGTATTTTGAGTGTAGGGCAACACACTGCACTCTTCCTTGGGAGAGCCAGATTTCCTCAACTCTCCAACAGCTCCAGGAAATTTGTTCTCTCACGTCCTACATGTCATGCAAATCTGCTTCATTGCCCTAGGCTGAGCGGCACTGAGAAACCAAAACTGCTTCGCATTCCTTCTACAAAGTCATACCTTAAGACCCCATCCTTACAGGAGAAAGTCGGCTTGCCTTCCTGCTGTAAACAAAGCACAGTTCTTCCTCTTACACTACAGGGTTTTAGAAGAAGCCCAGGCGACAGCATACCTAGAGCGCTCCTTGGGGGAGGCGGTTGGCTACACGCAGAACTCCGTGCCAAATAAACTTTATTCAAGGAAGGGAGCAGTTTGTAGCCAGAGTGTATATTTACTTGGTAGAAATCACAAGGAGGTAGGCTGCGTGTTCGCTGGAAACGGGGACCTGATGGCACAAGACTTGCTTTCCCATTTTGAATGCTCCATTCATGCTGCCTTGAAGCTACCTAAATAACAGTTTTAGGACGTGTCTCTAGTCACTGTAGGCAGGGCTCTGGGAAGGGAACGAGTGTTCTCTACATCAACAGGTTGCTTTCGTAGCCTGAGTGGGAGCCTCTCCTGAGACGCTGTAGAGCTAAAAGGAAACTTGACGTGAGTCCTTTCCTCAAGGAAAAGCCTTGAAGAGCTCTGCCGAAGCTAAGTTTGGAGCAGTTTCATTGAGGCATTAGTTTCAGGTCTGTTTTCTTTTAATGTTAGTAAGCTTTTCAAGACAGTGAGGACCTCACGTGGGCACCCTATTCCCTGCAAGAACACCGAGTACCGGCAGGCTCCACTGGGCTGCTAAGAAACATCCAGGCCTGGAAACCATTCCCAGTCACTCTGTGTATTTTGAGTGTAGGGCAACACACTGCACTCTTCCTTGGGAGAGCCAGACTTCCTCAGCTCTCCAACAGCTCCAGGAAATTTGTTCTCTCACGTCCTACATGTCATGCAAATCTGCTTCATTGCCCTAGGCTGAGCGGCACTGAGAAACCAAAACTGCTTCGCATTCCTTCTACAAAGTCATACCTTAAGACCCCATCCTTACAGGAGAAAGTCGGCTTGCCTTCCGGCTGTAAACAAAGCACAGTTCTTCCTCTTACACTACAGGGTTTTAGAAGAAGCCCAGCGCGACAGCATACCTAGAGCACTCCTTGGGGGAGGCGGTTGGCTACACGCAGAACTCCGTGCCAAATAAACTTTATTCAAGGAAGGGAGCAGTTTGTAGCCAGAGTGTATATTTACTTGGTAGAAATCACAAGGAGGTAGGCTGCGTGTTCGCTGGAAACGGGGACCTGATGGCACAAGCCTTGCTTTCCCATTTTGAATGCTCCATTCATGCTGCCTTGAAGCTACCTAAATAACAGTTTTAGGACGTGTCTCTAGTCACTGTAGGCAGGGCTCAGGGAAGGGAACGAGTGTTCTCTACATCAACAGGTTGCTTTCGTAGCCTGAGTGGGAGCCTCTCCTGAGACGCTGTAGAGCTAAAAGGAAACTTGACGTGAGTCCTTTCCTCAAGGTAAAGCCTTGAAGAGCTCTGCCGAAGCTAAGTTTGGAGCAGTTTCATTGAGGCATTAGTTTCAGGTCTGTTTTCTTTTAATGTTAGTAAGCTTTTCAAGACAGTGAGGACCTCACGTGGGCACCCTATTCCCTGCAAGAACACCGAGTACCGGCAGGATCCACTGGGCTGCTAAGGAACATCCAGGCCCGGAAACCTTTCCCAGTCACTCTGTGTATTTTGAGTGTAGGGCAACACACTGCACTCTTCCTTGGGAGAGCTAGATTTCCTCATCCCTCTTTTGGCTCCAGGAAATGTGTTCTCTCATATCCTCCACGTCATGCAAATCTGTCTCTTTGCCCTAGGCTGAAGGGCACTGAGAAACCAAAACTGCTTCGCATTCCTTGCACAAAGTCATAGCTTAGGACCCCATCCTTACAGGAGAAAGTCGGCTTGCGTTCCTGCTGTAACCAAAGCACAGTTCTTCCTCTTACTCGCCAGGGTTTTAGAAGAAGCTAAGCGCGATAGCATACCTAGAGCGCTCCTTGGGGGAGGCGGTTGGCTACACGCAGAACTCCGTGCCAAATAAACTTTATTCAAGGAAGGGACCAGTGCGTAGCTTCAGGGTACATTTACTTGGTAGAAATCACAAGGAGGTAGGCTGCATGTTCGCTGTAAACGGGGACCCGATGGCACAAGCCTTGCTTTCCCATTTTGAATGCTCCATTCATGCTGCCTTGAAGCTACCTAAATAACAGTTTTAGGACGGGTCTCTAGTCACTGTAGGCAGGGCTCTGGGAAGGGAAGGAGTGTTCTCTCCCTCAACAGGGTGCTTCCTTAGCCTGGGTGGGAGCCTCTCCTGAGACGCTCTAGAGCTAAAAGGAAACTTGACGTGAGTCCTTTCCTCAAGGTAAAGCCTTGAAGAGCCCTGCAGAAGCTAAGTTTGGAGCAGTTTCCTTGAGGCATTAGTTTCAGGTCTGTTTTCTTTTAAGGTTAGTAAGCTTTTCAAGTCATCGAGGACCTCGCGTGGGCACCCTATTCCCTTCAAGAACACCGAGTACCGGCAGGCTCCACTGGGCTGCTAAGAAACATCCAGGCCTGGAAACCATTCCCAGTCACTCTGTGTATTTTGAGTGTAGGGCAACACACTGCACTCTTCCTTGGGAGAGCCAGATTTCCTCAGCTCTCCAACAGCTCCAGGAAATTTGTTCTCTCACGTCCTACATGTCATGCAAATTTGCCTCATTGCCCTAGGCTGAGCGGCACTGAGAAACCAAAACTGCTTCGCATTCCTTCTACAAAGTCATACCTTAAGACCCCATTCTTACAGGAGAAAGTCGGCTTGCCTTCCTGCTGTAAACAGAGCACAGTTCTTCCTCTTACACTACAGGGTTTTAGAAGAAGCCCAGTGCGATAGCATACCTAGAGCGCTCCTTGGGGGAGGCGGTTGGCTACACGCAGAACTCCGTGCCAAATAAACTTTATTCAAGGAACGGAGCAGTTTGTAGCCAGAGTGTATATTTACTTGGTAGAAATCACAAGGAGGTAGGCTGTGTGTTCGCTGGAAACGGGGACCTGATGGCACAAGCCTTGCTTTCCCATTTTGAATGCTCCATTCATGCTGCCTTGAAGCTACCTAAATAACAGTTTTAGGACGGGTCTCTAGTCACTGTAGGCAGGGCTCTGGGAAGGGAACGAGTGTTCTCTACATCAACAGGTTGCTTTCGTAGCCTGAGTGGGAGCCTCTCCTGACACGCTGTAGAGCTAAAAGGAAACTTGACGTGAGTCCTTTCCTCAAGGTAAAGCCTTGAATAGCCCTACCGAAGCTAAGTTTGGAGCAGTTTCCTTGAGGCATTAGTTTCAGGTCTGTTTTCTTTTAAGGTTAGTAAGCTTTTCAAGTCATCGAGGACCTCGCGTGGGCACCCTATTCCCTTCAAGAACACCGAGTACCGGCAGGCTCCACTGGGCTGCTAAGAAACATCCAGGCCTGGAAACCATTCCCAGTCACTCTGTGTATTTTGAGTGTAGGGCAACACACTGCACTCTTCCTTGGGAGAGCCAGATTTCCTCAGCTCTCCAACAGCTCCAGGAAATTTGTTCTCTCACGTCCTACATGTCATGCAAATTTGCCTCATTGCCCTAGGCTGAGCGGCACTGAGAAACCAAAACTGCTTCGCATTCCTTCTACAGAGTCATACCTTAAGACCCCATTCTTACAGGAGAAAGTCGGCTTGCCTTCCTGCTGTAAACAGAGCACAGTTCTTCCTCTTACACTACAGGGTTTTAGAAGAAGCCCAGCGCGATAGCATACCTAGAGCGCTCCTTGGGGGAGGCGGTTGGCTACACGCAGAACTCCGTGCCAAATAAACTTTATTCAAGGAACGGAGCAGTTTGTAGCCAGAGTGTATATTTACTTGGTAGAAATCACAAGGAGGTAGGCTGCGTGTTCGCTGGAAACGGGGACCTGATGGCACAAGCCTTGCTTTCCCATTTTGAATGCTCCATTCATGCTGCCTTGAAGCTACCTAAATAACAGTTTTAGGACGGGTCTCTAGTCACTGTAGGCAGGGCTCTGGGAAGGGAACGAGTGTTCTCTACATCAACAGGTTGCTTTCGTAGCCTGAGTGGGAGCCTCTCCTGACACGCTGTAGAGCTAAAAGGAAACTTGACGTGAGTCCTTTCCTCAAGGTAAAGCCTTGAATAGCCCTACCGAAGCTAAGTTTGGAGCAGTTTCCTTGAGGCATTAGTTTCAGGTCTGTTTTCTTTTAAGGTTAGTAAGCTTTTCAAGACAGCGAGGACCTCGCCTGGGCACCCTATTCCCTGCCAAAACACCGAATACAGGCAGGCTCCACTGGGCTGCTAAGAAACATCCAGGCCCGGAAACCTTTCCCAGTCACTCTGTGTATTTTGAGTGTAGGGCAACACACTGCACTCTTCCTTGGGAGAGCTAGATTTCCTCAGCCCTCTTTTGGCTCCAGGAAATGAGTTCTCTCATATCCTCCACGTCATGCAAATCTGCCTCTTAGCCCTAGGCTGAAGGGCACTGAGAAACCAAAACTGCTTCGCATTCCTTGCACAAAGTCATAGCTTAGGACCCCATCCTTACAGGAGAAAGTCGGCTTGCGTTCCTGCTGTAACCAAAGCACAGTTCTTCCTCTTACACGGCAGGGTTTTAGAAGAAGCTAAGTGCGATAGCATACCTAGAGCGCTCCTTGGGGGAGGCGGTTGGCTACACGCAGAACTCCGTTGCAAATAAACTTTATTCAAGGAAGGGACCAGTGGGTAGCTTGAGGGTCCATTTACTTGGTAGAAATCACAAGGAGATAGGCTGCATGTTCGCTGGAAACGGGGACCTGATGGCACAGGCCTTGCTTTCCCATTTTGAATGCTCCATTCATGCTGCCTTGAAGCTACCTAAATAACAGTTTTAGGACGGGTCTCTAGTCACTGTAGGCAGGGCTCTGGGAAGGGAACGAGTGTTCTCTATATCAACAGGCTGCTTTTATAGCCTGGGTGGGAGCTTTTCCTGAGAAGCTCTAGAGCTAAAAGGAAACATGACGTGAGTCCTTTCCTCAAGGTAAAGCCTTGAATAGCCCTACCGAAGCTAAGTTTGGAGCAGTTTCCTTGAGGCATTAGTTTCAGGTCTGTTTTCTTTTAAGGTTAGTAAGCTTTTCAAGACAGCGAGGACCTCGCCTGGGCATCCTATTCCCTGCCAAAACACCGAGTACAGGCAGGCTCCACTGGGCTGCTAAGAAACATCCAGGCCCGGAAACCTTTCCCAGTCACTCTGTGTATTTTGAGTGTAGGGCAACACACTGCACTCTTCCTTGGGAGAGCTAGATTTCCTCAGCCCTCTTATGGCTCCAGGGAATGTGTTCTCTCATGTCCTCCACGTCATGCAAATCTGCCTCATTGCCCTAGGCTGAAGGGCACTGAGAAACCAAAACTGCTTCGCATTCCTTCTACAAAGTAATATCTTAAGACCCCATCCTTACAGGAGAAAGTCTGCTTGCGTTCCAGCTGTAACCAAAGCACAATTCTTCCTCTTACACTACAGGGTTTTAGAAGAAAACCAGCGCGATAGCATACCTAGAGCGCTCCCTGGGGGAGGCGGTTGGCTACACGCAGAACTCCATGCCAAATAAACTTTATTCAAGGAAGGGACCAGTTTGTAGCCAGAGTGTATATTTACTTGGTAGAAATCACAAGGAGGTAGGCTGCGTGTTCGCTGGAAACGGGGCCTGATGGCACAAGCCTTGCTTTCCCATTTTGAATGCTCCATTCATGCTGCCTTGAAGTTACCTAAATAACAGTTTTAGGACGGGTCTCTAGTCACTGTAGGCAGGGGTCTGGGAAGGGAACGAGTGTTCTCTACATCAACAGGGTGCTTTTATAGCCTGGGTGGGAGCTTCTCCTGAGAAGCTCTAGAGCTAAAAGGAAACATGACGTGAGTTCTTTCCTCAAGGTAAAGCCTTGAATAGCCCTACCGAAGCTAAGTTTGGAGCAGTTTCCTCGAGGCATTAGTTTCAGGTCTGTTTTCTTTTAAGGTTAGTAAGCTTTTCAAGAAAGCGAGGACCTCTCCTGGGCACCCTATTCCCTGCAAGAACACCGAGTACAGGCAGGCTCCGCTGGGCTGCTAAGAAACATCCAGGCCTGGAAACCATTCCCAGTCACTCTGTGTATTTTGAGTGTAGGGCAACACACTGCACTCTTCCTTGGGAGAGCCAGATTTCCTCAACTCTCCAGCAGCTCCAGGAAATTTGTTCTCTCACGTCCTACATGTCATGCAAATCTGCTTCATTGCCCTAGGCTGAGCGGCACTGAGAAACCAAAACTGCTTCGCATTCCTTCTACAAAGTCATACCTTAAGACCCCATCCTTACAGGAGAAAGTCGGCTTGCCTTCCTGCTGTAAACAAAGCACAGTTCTTCCTCTTACACTACAGGGTTTTAGAAGAAGCCCAGCGCGACAGCATACCTAGAGCGCTCCTTGGGGGAGGCGGTTGGCTACACGCAGAACTCCGTGCCAAATAAACTTTATTCAAGGAAGGGAGCAGTTTGTAGCCAGAGTGTATATTTACTTGGTAGAAATCACAAGGAGGTAGGCTGCGTGTTCGCTGGAAACGGGGACCTGATGGCACAAGCCTTGCTTTCCCATTTTGAATGCTCCATTCATGCTGCCTTGAAGCTACCTAAATAACAGTTTTAGGACGTGTCTCTAGTCACTGTAGGCAGGGCTCAGGGAAGGGAACGAGTGTTCTCTACATCAACAGGTTGCTTTCGTAGCCTGAGTGGGAGCCTCTCCTGAGACGCTGTAGAGCTAAAAGGAAACTTGACGTGAGTCCTTTCCTCAAGGTAAAGCCTTGAAGAGCTCTGCCGAAGCTAAGTTTGGAGCAGTTTCCTTGAGGCATTAGTTTCAGGTCTGTTTTCTTTTAATGTTAGTAAGCTTTTCAAGACAGTGAGGACCTCACGTGGGCACCCTATTCCCTGCAAGAACACCGAGTACCGGCAGGCTCCACTGGGCTGCTAAGAAACATCCAGGCCTGGAAACCATTCCCAGTCACTCTGTGTATTTTGAGTGTAGGGCAACACACTGCACTCTTCCTTGGGAGAGCTAGATTTCCTCAGCCCTCTTTTGGCTCCAGGAAATGAGTTCTCTCATATCCTCCACGTCATGCAAATCTGCCTCTTAGCCCTAGGCTGAAGGGCACTGAGAAACCAAAACTGCTTCGCATTCCTTGCACAAAGTCATAGCTTAGGACCCCATCCTTACAGGAGAAAGTCGGCTTGCGTTCCTGCTGTAACCAAAGCACAGTTCTTCCTCTTACACGGCAGGGTTTTAGAAGAAGCTAAGTGCGATAGCATACCTAGAGCGCTCCTTGGGGGAGGCGGTTGGCTACACGCAGAACTCCGTTGCAAATAAACTTTATTCAAGGAAGGGACCAGTGGGTAGCTTGAGGGTCCATTTACTTGGTAGAAATCACAAGGAGATAGGCTGCATGTTCGCTGGAAACGGGGACCTGATGGCACAGGCCTTGCTTTCCCATTTTGAATGCTCCATTCATGCTGCCTTGAAGCTACCTAAATAACAGTTTTAGGACGGGTCTCTAGTCACTGTAGGCAGGGCTCTGGGAAGGGAACGAGTGTTCTCTATATCAACAGGCTGCTTTTATAGCCTGGGTGGGAGCTTTTCCTGAGAAGCTCTAGAGCTAAAAGGAAACATGACGTGAGTCCTTTCCTCAAGGTAAAGCCTTGAATAGCCCTACCGAAGCTAAGTTTGGAGCAGTTTCCTTGAGGCATTAGTTTCAGGTCTGTTTTCTTTTAAGGTTAGTAAGCTTTTCAAGACAGCGAGGACCTCGCCTGGGCATCCTATTCCCTGCCAAAACACCGAGTACAGGCAGGCTCCACTGGGCTGCTAAGAAACATCCAGGCCCGGAAACCTTTCCCAGTCACTCTGTGTATTTTGAGTGTAGGGCAACACACTGCACTCTTCCTTGGGAGAGCTAGATTTCCTCAGCCCTCTTATGGCTCCAGGGAATGTGTTCTCTCATGTCCTCCACGTCATGCAAATCTGCCTCATTGCCCTAGGCTGAAGGGCACTGAGAAACCAAAACTGCTTCGCATTCCTTCTACAAAGTAATATCTTAAGACCCCATCCTTACAGGAGAAAGTCTGCTTGCGTTCCAGCTGTAACCAAAGCACAATTCTTCCTCTTACACTACAGGGTTTTAGAAGAAAACCAGCGCGATAGCATACCTAGAGCGCTCCCTGGGGGAGGCGGTTGGCTACACGCAGAACTCCATGCCAAATAAACTTTATTCAAGGAAGGGACCAGTTTGTAGCCAGAGTGTATATTTACTTGGTAGAAATCACAAGGAGGTAGGCTGCGTGTTCGCTGGAAACGGGGCCTGATGGCACAAGCCTTGCTTTCCCATTTTGAATGCTCCATTCATGCTGCCTTGAAGTTACCTAAATAACAGTTTTAGGACGGGTCTCTAGTCACTGTAGGCAGGGGTCTGGGAAGGGAACGAGTGTTCTCTACATCAACAGGGTGCTTTTATAGCCTGGGTGGGAGCTTCTCCTGAGAAGCTCTAGAGCTAAAAGGAAACATGACGTGAGTTCTTTCCTCAAGGTAAAGCCTTGAATAGCCCTACCGAAGCTAAGTTTGGAGCAGTTTCCTCGAGGCATTAGTTTCAGGTCTGTTTTCTTTTAAGGTTAGTAAGCTTTTCAAGAAAGCGAGGACCTCTCCTGGGCACCCTATTCCCTGCAAGAACACCGAGTACAGGCAGGCTCCGCTGGGCTGCTAAGAAACATCCAGGCCTGGAAACCATTCCCAGTCACTCTGTGTATTTTGAGTGTAGGGCAACACACTGCACTCTTCCTTGGGAGAGCCAGATTTCCTCAACTCTCCAGCAGCTCCAGGAAATTTGTTCTCTCACGTCCTACATGTCATGCAAATCTGCTTCATTGCCCTAGGCTGAGCGGCACTGAGAAACCAAAACTGCTTCGCATTCCTTCTACAAAGTCATACCTTAAGACCCCATCCTTACAGGAGAAAGTCGGCTTGCCTTCCTGCTGTAAACAAAGCACAGTTCTTCCTCTTACACTACAGGGTTTTAGAAGAAGCCCAGCGCGACAGCATACCTAGAGCGCTCCTTGGGGGAGGCGGTTGGCTACACGCAGAACTCCGTGCCAAATAAACTTTATTCAAGGAAGGGAGCAGTTTGTAGCCAGAGTGTATATTTACTTGGTAGAAATCACAAGGAGGTAGGCTGCGTGTTCGCTGGAAACGGGGACCTGATGGCACAAGCCTTGCTTTCCCATTTTGAATGCTCCATTCATGCTGCCTTGAAGCTACCTAAATAACAGTTTTAGGACGTGTCTCTAGTCACTGTAGGCAGGGCTCAG
Source organism: Eschrichtius robustus (assembly GCF_028021215.1). Classification (NCBI taxonomy): domain Eukaryota; kingdom Metazoa; phylum Chordata; class Mammalia; order Artiodactyla; family Eschrichtiidae; genus Eschrichtius; species Eschrichtius robustus. The sequence continues at coordinate 38,185,579 of NC_090840.1, forward strand.
GGAAGGGAACGAGTGTTCTCTACATCAACAGGTTGCTTTCGTAGCCTGAGTGGGAGCCTCTCCTGAGACGCTGTAGAGCTAAAAGGAAACTTGACGTGAGTCCTTTCCTCAAGGTAAAGCCTTGAAGAGCTCTGCCGAAGCTAAGTTTGGAGCAGTTTCCTTGAGGCATTAGTTTCAGGTCTGTTTTCTTTTAATGTTAGTAAGCTTTTCAAGACAGTGAGGACCTCACGTGGGCACCCTATTCCCTGCAAGAACACCGAGTACCGGCAGGCTCCACTGGGCTGCTAAGAAACATCCAGGCCTGGAAACCATTCCCAGTCACTCTGTGTATTTTGAGTGTAGGGCAACACACTGCACTCTTCCTTGGGAGAGCCAGATTTCCTCAGCTCTCCAACAGCTCCAGGAAATTTGTTCTCTCACGTCCTACATGTCATGCAAATCTGCTTCATTGCCCTAGGCTGAGCGGCACTGAGAAACCAAAACTGCTTCGCATTCCTTCTACAAAGTCATACCTTAAGACCCCATCCTTACAGGAGAAAGTCGGCTTGCCTTCCTGCTGTAAACAAAGCACAGTTCTTCCTCTTACACTACAGGGTTTTAGAAGAAGCCCAGCGCGACAGCATACCTAAAGCGCTCCTTGGGGGAGGCGGTTGGCTACACGCAGAACTCCGTGCCAAATAAACTTTATTCAAGGAAGGGAGCAGTTTGTAGCCAGAGTGTATATTTACTTGGTAGAAATCACAAGGAGATAGGCTGCGTGTTCGCTGGAAACGGGGACCTGAATGCACAAGCCTTGCTTTCCCATTTTGAATGCTCCATTCATGCTGACTTGAAGCTACCTAAATAACAGTTTTAGGACGTGTCTCTAGTCACTGTAGGCAGGGCTCAGGGAAGGGAACGAGTGTTCTCTACATCAACAGGTTGCTTTCGTAGCCTGAGTGGGAGCCTCTCCTGAGACGCTGTAGAGCTAAAAGGAAACTTGACGTGAGTCCTTTCCTCAAGGTAAAGCCTTGAAGAGCTCTGCCGAAGCTAAGTTTGGAGCAGTTTCCTTGAGGCATTAGTTTCAGGTCTGTTTTCTTTTAATGTTAGTAAGCTTTTCAAGACAGTGAGGACCTCACGTGGGCACCCTATTCCCTGCAAGAACACCGAGTACCGGCAGGATCCACTCGGCTGCTAAGAAACATCCAGGCCTGGAAACCATTCCCAGTCACTCTGTGTATTTTGAGTGTAGGGCAACACACTGCACTCTTCCTTGGGAGAGCCAGATTTCCTCAGCTCTCCAACAGCTCCAGGAAATTTGTTCTCTCACGTCCTACATGTCATGCAAATCTGCTTCATTGCCCTAGGCTGAGCGGCACTGAGAAACCAAAACTGCTTCGCATTCCTTCTACAAAGTCATACCTTAAGACCCCATCCTTACAGGAGAAAGTCGGCTTGCCTTCCTGCTGTAAACAAAGCACAGTTCTTCCTCTTACACTACAGGGTTTTAGAAGAAGCCCAGCGCGACAGCATACCTAGAGCACTCCTTGGGGGAGGCGGTTGGCTACACGCAGAACTCCGTGCCAAATAAACTTTATTCAAGGAAGGGAGCAGTTTGTAGCCAGAGTGTATATTTACTTGGTAGAAATCACAAGGAGGTAGGCTGCGTGTTCGCTGGAAACGGGGACCTGATGGCACAAGCCTTGCTTTCCCATTTTGAATGCTCCATTCATGCTGCCTTGAAGCTACCTAAATAACAGTTTTAGGACGTGTCTCTAGTCACTGTAGGCAGGGCTCAGGGAAGGGAACGAGTGTTCTCTACATCAACAGGTTGCTTTCGTAGCCTGAGTGGGAGCCTCTCCTGAGACGCTGTAGAGCTAAAAGGAAACTTGACGTGAGTCCTTTCCTCAAGGTAAAGCCTTGAAGAGCTCTGCCGAAGCTAAGTTTGGAGCAGTTTCATTGAGGCATTAGTTTCAGGTCTGTTTTCTTTTAATGTTAGTAAGCTTTTCAAGACAGTGAGGACCTCACGTGGGCACCCTATTCCCTGCAAGAACACCGAGTACCGGCAGGATCCACTGGGCTGCTAAGGAACATCCAGGCCCGGAAACCTTTCCCAGTCACTCTGTGTATTTTGAGTGTAGGGCAACACACTGCACTCTTCCTTGGGAGAGCTAGATTTCCTCATCCCTCTTTTGGCTCCAGGAAATGTGTTCTCTCATATCCTCCACGTCATGCAAATCTGTCTCTTTGCCCTAGGCTGAAGGGCACTGAGAAACCAAAACTGCTTCGCATTCCTTGCACAAAGTCATAGCTTAGGACCCCATCCTTACAGGAGAAAGTCGGCTTGCGTTCCTGCTGTAACCAAAGCACAGTTCTTCCTCTTACTCGCCAGGGTTTTAGAAGAAGCTAAGCGCGATAGCATACCTAGAGCGCTCCTTGGGGGAGGCGGTTGGCTACACGCAGAACTCCGTGCCAAATAAACTTTATTCAAGGAAGGGACCAGTGCGTAGCTTCAGGGTACATTTACTTGGTAGAAATCACAAGGAGGTAGGCTGCATGTTCGCTGGAAACGGGGACCCGATGGCACAAGCCTTGCTTTCCCATTTTGAATGCTCCATTCATGCTGCCTTGAAGCTACCTAAATAACAGTTTTAGGACGGGTCTCTAGTCACTGTAGGCAGGGCTCTGGGAAGGGAACGAGTGTTCTCTCCCTCAAAGGGTGCTTCCTTAGCCTGGGTGGGAGCCTCTCCTGAGACGCTCTAGAGCTAAAAGGAAACTTGACGTGAGTCCTTTCCTCAAGGTAAAGCCTTGAAGAGCCCTGCAGAAGCTAAGTTTGGAGCAGTTTCCTTGAGGCATTAGTTTCAGGTCTGTTTTCTTTTAAGGTTAGTAAGCTTTTCAAGTCATCGAGGACCTCGCGTGGGCACCCTATTCCCTTCAAGAACACCGAGTACCGGCAGGCTCCACTGGGCTGCTAAGAAACATCCAGGCCTGGAAACCATTCCCAGTCACTCTGTGTATTTTGAGTGTAGGGCAACACACTGCACTCTTCCTTGGGAGAGCCAGATTTCCTCAGCTCTCCAACAGCTCCAGGAAATTTGTTCTCTCACGTCCTACATGTCATGCAAATTTGCCTCATTGACCTAGGCTGAGCGGCACTGAGAAACCTAAACTGCTTCGCATTCCTTCTACAAAGTCATACCTTAAGACCCCATTCTTACAGGAGAAAGTCGGCTTGCCTTCCTGCTGTAAACAGAGCACAGTTCTTCCTCTTACACTACAGGGTTTTAGAAGAAGCCCAGCGCGATAGCATACCTAGAGCGCTCCTTGGGGGAGGCGGTTGGCTACACGCAGAACTCCGTGCCAAATAAACTTTATTCAAGGAACGGAGCAGTTTGTAGCCAGAGTGTATATTTACTTGGTAGAAATCACAAGGAGGTAGGCTGCGTGTTCGCTGGAAACGGGGACCTGATGGCACAAGCCTTGCTTTCCCATTTTGAATGCTCCATTCATGCTGCCTTGAAGCTACCTAAATAACAGTTTTAGGACGGGTCTCTAGTCACTGTAGGCAGGGCTCTGGGAAGGGAACGAGTGTTCTCTACATCAACAGGTTGCTTTCGTAGCCTGAGTGGGAGCCTCTCCTGAGAAGCTCTAGAGCTAAAAGGAAACATGACGTGAGTCCTTTCCTCAAGGTAAAGCCTTGAATAGCCCTACCGAAGCTAAGTTTGGAGCAGTTTCCTTGAGGCATTAGTTTCAGGTCTGTTTTCTTTTAAGGTTAGTAAGCTTTTCAAGACAGCGAGGACCTCGCCTGGGCATCCTATTCCCTGCCAAAACACCGAGTACAGGCAGGCTCCACTGGGCTGCTAAGAAACATCCAGGCCCGGAAACCTTTCCCAGTCACTCTGTGTATTTTGAGTGTAGGGCAACACACTGCACTCTTCCTTGGGAGAGCTAGATTTCCTCAGCCCTCTTATGGCTCCAGGGAATGTGTTCTCTCATGTCCTCCACGTCATGCAAATCTGCCTCATTGCCCTAGGCTGAAGGGCACTGAGAAACCAAAACTGCTTCGCATTCCTTCTACAAAGTAATATCTTAAGACCCCATCCTTACAGGAGAAAGTCTGCTTGCGTTCCAGCTGTAACCAAAGCACAGTTCTTCCTCTTACACTACAGGGTTTTAGAAGAAAACCAGCGCGATAGCATACCTAGAGCGCTCCCTGGGGGAGGCGGTTGGCTACACGCAGAACTCCATGCCAAATAAACTTTATTCAAGGAAGGGACCAGTTTGTAGCCAGAGTGTATATTTACTTGGTAGAAATCACAAGGAGGTAGGCTGCGTGTTCGCTGGAAACGGGGCCTGATGGCACAAGCCTTGCTTTCCCATTTTGAATGCTCCATTCATGCTGCCTTGAAGTTACCTAAATAACAGTTTTAGGACGGGTCTCTAGTCACTGTAGGCAGGGGTCTGGGAAGGGAACGAGTGTTCTCTACATCAACAGGGTGCTTTTATAGCCTGGGTGGGAGCTTCTCCTGAGAAGCTCTAGAGCTAAAAGGAAACATGACGTGAGTTCTTTCCTCAAGGTAAAGCCTTGAATAGCCCTACCGAAGCTAAGTTTGGAGCAGTTTCCTTGAGGCATTAGTTTCAGGTCTGTTTTCTTTTAAGGTTAGTAAGCTTTTCAAGAAAGCGAGGACCTCTCCTGGGCACCCTATTCCCTGCAAGAACACCGAGTACAGGCAGGCGCCGCTGGGCTGCTAAGAAACATCCAGGCCTGGAAACCATTCCCAGTCACTCTGTGTATTTTGAGTGTAGGGCAACACACTGCACTCTTCCTTGGGAGAGCCAGATTTCCTCAACTCTCCAACAGCTCCAGGAAATTTGTTCTCTCACGTCCTACATGTCATGCAAATCTGCTTCATTGCCCTAGGCTGAGCGGCACTGAGAAACCAAAACTGCTTCGCATTCCTTCTACAAAGTCATACCTTAAGACCCCATCCTTACAGGAGAAAGTCGGCTTGCCTTCCTGCTGTAAACAAAGCACAGTTCTTCCTCTTACACTACAGGGTTTTAGAAGAAGCCCAGCGCGACAGCATACCTAGAGCACTCCTTGGGGGAGGCGGTTGGCTACACGCAGAACTCCGTGCCAAATAAACTTTATTCAAGGAAGGGACCGGTTTGTAGCCAGAGTGTATATTTACTTGGTAGAAATCACAAGGAGGTAGGCTGCGTGTTCGCTGGAAACGGGGACCTGATGGCACAAGCCTTGCTTTCCCATTTTGAATGCTCCATTCATGCTGCCTTGAAGCTACCTAAATAACAGTTTTAGGACGTGTCTCTAGTCACTGTAGGCAGGGCTCAGGGAAGGGAACGAGTGTTCTCTACATCAACAGGTTGCTTTCGTAGCCTGAGTGGGAGCCTCTCCTGAGACGCTGTAGAGCTAAAAGGAAACTTGACGTGAGTCCTTTCCTCAAGGTAAAGCCTTGAAGAGCTCTGCCGAAGCTAAGTTTGGAGCAGTTTCATTGAGGCATTAGTTTCAGGTCTGTTTTCTTTTAATGTTAGTAAGCTTTTCAAGACAGTGAGGACCTCACGTGGGCACCCTATTCCCTGCAAGAACACCGAGTACCGGCAGGATCCACTGGGCTGCTAAGGAACATCCAGGCCCGGAAACCTTTCCCAGTCACTCTGTGTATTTTGAGTGTAGGGCAACACACTGCACTCTTCCTTGGGAGAGCTAGATTTCCTCATCCCTCTTTTGGCTCCAGGAAATGTGTTCTCTCATATCCTCCACGTCATGCAAATCTGTCTCTTTGCCCTAGGCTGAAGGGCACTGAGAAACCAAAACTGCTTCGCATTCCTTGCACAAAGTCATAGCTTAGGACCCCATCCTTACAGGAGAAAGTCGGCTTGCGTTCCTGCTGTAACCAAAGCACAGTTCTTCCTCTTACTCGCCAGGGTTTTAGAAGAAGCTAAGCGCGATAGCATACCTAGAGCGCTCCTTGGGGGAGGCGGTTGGCTACACGCAGAACTCCGTGCCAAATAAACTTTATTCAAGGAAGGGACCAGTGCGTAGCTTCAGGGTACATTTACTTGGTAGAAATCACAAGGAGGTAGGCTGCATGTTCGCTGTAAACGGGGACCCGATGGCACAAGCCTTGCTTTCCCATTTTGAATGCTCCATTCATGCTGCCTTGAAGCTACCTAAATAACAGTTTTAGGACGGGTCTCTAGTCACTGTAGGCAGGGCTCTGGGAAGGGAAGGAGTGTTCTCTCCCTCAACAGGGTGCTTCCTTAGCCTGGGTGGGAGCCTCTCCTGAGACGCTCTAGAGCTAAAAGGAAACTTGACGTGAGTCCTTTCCTCAAGGTAAAGCCTTGAAGAGCCCTGCAGAAGCTAAGTTTGGAGCAGTTTCCTTGAGGCATTAGTTTCAGGTCTGTTTTCTTTTAAGGTTAGTAAGCTTTTCAAGTCATCGAGGACCTCGCGTGGGCACCCTATTCCCTTCAAGAACACCGAGTACCGGCAGGCTCCACTGGGCTGCTAAGAAACATCCAGGCCTGGAAACCATTCCCAGTCACTCTGTGTATTTTGAGTGTAGGGCAACACACTGCACTCTTCCTTGGGAGAGCCAGATTTCCTCAGCTCTCCAACAGCTCCAGGAAATTTGTTCTCTCACGTCCTACATGTCATGCAAATTTGCCTCATTGCCCTAGGCTGAGCGGCACTGAGAAACCAAAACTGCTTCGCATTCCTTCTACAAAGTCATACCTTAAGACCCCATTCTTACAGGAGAAAGTCGGCTTGCCTTCCTGCTGTAAACAGAGCACAGTTCTTCCTCTTACACTACAGGGTTTTAGAAGAAGCCCAGTGCGATAGCATACCTAGAGCGCTCCTTGGGGGAGGCGGTTGGCTACACGCAGAACTCCGTGCCAAATAAACTTTATTCAAGGAACGGAGCAGTTTGTAGCCAGAGTGTATATTTACTTGGTAGAAATCACAAGGAGGTAGGCTGTGTGTTCGCTGGAAACGGGGACCTGATGGCACAAGCCTTGCTTTCCCATTTTGAATGCTCCATTCATGCTGCCTTGAAGCTACCTAAATAACAGTTTTAGGACGGGTCTCTAGTCACTGTAGGCAGGGCTCTGGGAAGGGAACGAGTGTTCTCTACATCAACAGGTTGCTTTCGTAGCCTGAGTGGGAGCCTCTCCTGACACGCTGTAGAGCTAAAAGGAAACTTGACGTGAGTCCTTTCCTCAAGGTAAAGCCTTGAATAGCCCTACCGAAGCTAAGTTTGGAGCAGTTTCCTTGAGGCATTAGTTTCAGGTCTGTTTTCTTTTAAGGTTAGTAAGCTTTTCAAGTCATCGAGGACCTCGCGTGGGCACCCTATTCCCTTCAAGAACACCGAGTACCGGCAGGCTCCACTGGGCTGCTAAGAAACATCCAGGCCTGGAAACCATTCCCAGTCACTCTGTGTATTTTGAGTGTAGGGCAACACACTGCACTCTTCCTTGGGAGAGCCAGATTTCCTCAGCTCTCCAACAGCTCCAGGAAATTTGTTCTCTCACGTCCTACATGTCATGCAAATTTGCCTCATTGCCCTAGGCTGAGCGGCACTGAGAAACCAAAACTGCTTCGCATTCCTTCTACAAAGTCATACCTTAAGACCCCATTCTTACAGGAGAAAGTCGGCTTGCCTTCCTGCTGTAAACAGAGCACAGTTCTTCCTCTTACACTACAGGGTTTTAGAAGAAGCCCAGCGCGATAGCATACCTAGAGCGCTCCTTGGGGGAGGCGGTTGGCTACACGCAGAACTCCGTGCCAAATAAACTTTATTCAAGGAACGGAGCAGTTTGTAGCCAGAGTGTATATTTACTTGGTAGAAATCACAAGGAGGTAGGCTGCGTGTTCGCTGGAAACGGGGACCTGATGGCACAAGCCTTGCTTTCCCATTTTGAATGCTCCATTCATGCTGCCTTGAAGCTACCTAAATAACAGTTTTAGGACGGGTCTCTAGTCACTGTAGGCAGGGCTCTGGGAAGGGAACGAGTGTTCTCTACATCAACAGGTTGCTTTCGTAGCCTGAGTGGGAGCCTCTCCTGACACGCTGTAGAGCTAAAAGGAAACTTGACGTGAGTCCTTTCCTCAAGGTAAAGCCTTGTCGAGCCCTACCGAAGCTAAGTTTGGAGCAGTTTCCTTGAGGCATTAGTTTCAGGTCTGTTTTCTTTTAAGGTTAGTAAGCTTTTCAAGACAGCGAGGACCTCGCCTGGGCACCCTATTCCCTGCCAAAACACCGAATACAGGCAGGCTCCACTGGGCTGCTAAGAAACATCCAGGCCCGGAAACCTTTCCCAGTCACTCTGTGTATTTTGAGTGTAGGGCAACACACTGCACTCTTCCTTGGGAGAGCTAGATTTCCTCAGCCCTCTTTTGGCTCCAGGAAATGAGTTCTCTCATATCCTCCACGTCATGCAAATCTGCCTCTTAGCCCTAGGCTGAAGGGCACTGAGAAACCAAAACTGCTTCGCATTCCTTGCACAAAGTCATAGCTTAGGACCCCATCCTTACAGGAGAAAGTCGGCTTGCGTTCCTGCTGTAACCAAAGCACAGTTCTTCCTCTTACACGGCAGGGTTTTAGAAGAAGCTAAGTGCGATAGCATACCTAGAGCGCTCCTTGGGGGAGGCGGTTGGCTACACGCAGAACTCCGTTGCAAATAAACTTTATTCAAGGAAGGGACCAGTGGGTAGCTTGAGGGTCCATTTACTTGGTAGAAATCACAAGGAGATAGGCTGCATGTTCGCTGGAAACGGGGACCTGATGGCACAGGCCTTGCTTTCCCATTTTGAATGCTCCATTCATGCTGCCTTGAAGCTACCTAAATAACAGTTTTAGGACGGGTCTCTAGTCACTGTAGGCAGGGCTCTGGGAAGGGAACGAGTGTTCTCTATATCAACAGGCTGCTTTTATAGCCTGGGTGGGAGCTTTTCCTGAGAAGCTCTAGAGCTAAAAGGAAACATGACGTGAGTCCTTTCCTCAAGGTAAAGCCTTGAATAGCCCTACCGAAGCTAAGTTTGGAGCAGTTTCCTTGAGGCATTAGTTTCAGGTCTGTTTTCTTTTAAGGTTAGTAAGCTTTTCAAGACAGCGAGGACCTCGCCTGGGCATCCTATTCCCTGCCAAAACACCGAGTACAGGCAGGCTCCACTGGGCTGCTAAGAAACATCCAGGCCCGGAAACCTTTCCCAGTCACTCTGTGTATTTTGAGTGTAGGGCAACACACTGCACTCTTCCTTGGGAGAGCTAGATTTCCTCAGCCCTCTTATGGCTCCAGGGAATGTGTTCTCTCATGTCCTCCACGTCATGCAAATCTGCCTCATTGCCCTAGGCTGAAGGGCACTGAGAAACCAAAACTGCTTCGCATTCCTTCTACAAAGTAATATCTTAAGACCCCATCCTTACAGGAGAAAGTCTGCTTGCGTTCCAGCTGTAACCAAAGCACAATTCTTCCTCTTACACTACAGGGTTTTAGAAGAAAACCAGCGCGATAGCATACCTAGAGCGCTCCCTGGGGGAGGCGGTTGGCTACACGCAGAACTCCATGCCAAATAAACTTTATTCAAGGAAGGGACCAGTTTGTAGCCAGAGTGTATATTTACTTGGTAGAAATCACAAGGAGGTAGGCTGCGTGTTCGCTGGAAACGGGGCCTGATGGCACAAGCCTTGCTTTCCCATTTTGAATGCTCCATTCATGCTGCCTTGAAGTTACCTAAATAACAGTTTTAGGACGGGTCTCTAGTCACTGTAGGCAGGGGTCTGGGAAGGGAACGAGTGTTCTCTACATCAACAGGGTGCTTTTATAGCCTGGGTGGGAGCTTCTCCTGAGAAGCTCTAGAGCTAAAAGGAAACATGACGTGAGTTCTTTCCTCAAGGTAAAGCCTTGAATAGCCCTACCGAAGCTAAGTTTGGAGCAGTTTCCTCGAGGCATTAGTTTCAGGTCTGTTTTCTTTTAAGGTTAGTAAGCTTTTCAAGAAAGCGAGGACCTCTCCTGGGCACCCTATTCCCTGCAAGAACACCGAGTACAGGCAGGCTCCGCTGGGCTGCTAAGAAACATCCAGGCCTGGAAACCATTCCCAGTCACTCTGTGTATTTTGAGTGTAGGGCAACACACTGCACTCTTCCTTGGGAGAGCCAGATTTCCTCAGCTCTCCAACAGCTCCAGGAAATTTGTTCTCTCACGTCCTACATGTCATGCAAATCTGCTTCATTGCCCTAGGCTGAGCGGCACTGAGAAACCAAAACTGCTTCGCATTCCTTCTACAAAGTCATACCTTAAGACCCCATCCTTACAGGAGAAAGTCGGCTTGCCTTCCTGCTGTAAACAAAGCACAGTTCTTCCTCTTACACTACAGGGTTTTAGAAGAAGCCCAGCGCGACAGCATACCTAGAGCGCTCCTTGGGGGAGGCGGTTGGCTACACGCAGAACTCCGTGCCAAATAAACTTTATTCAAGGAAGGGAGCAGTTTGTAGCCAGAGTGTATATTTACTTGGTAGAAATCACAAGGAGGTAGGCTGCGTGTTCGCTGGAAACGGGGACCTGATGGCACAAGCCTTGCTTTCCCATTTTGAATGCTCCATTCATGCTGCCTTGAAGCTACCTAAATAACAGTTTTAGGACGTGTCTCTAGTCACTGTAGGCAGGGCTCAGGGAAGGGAACGAGTGTTCTCTACATCAACAGGTTGCTTTCGTAGCCTGAGTGGGAGCCTCTCCTGAGACGCTGTAGAGCTAAAAGGAAACTTGACGTGAGTCCTTTCCTCAAGGTAAAGCCTTGAAGAGCTCTGCCGAAGCTAAGTTTGGAGCAGTTTCATTGAGGCATTAGTTTCAGGTCTGTTTTCTTTTAATGTTAGTAAGCTTTTCAAGACAGTGAGGACCTCGCGTGGGCACCCTATTCCCTGCAAGAACACCGAGTACCGGCAGGCTCCACTGGGCTGCTAAGAAACATCCAGGCCTGGAAACCATTCCCAGTCACTCTGTGTATTTTGAGTGTAGGGCAACACACTGCACTCATCCTTGGGAGAGCCAGATTTCCTCAGCTCTCCAACAGCTCCAGGAATTTTGTTCTCTCACGTCCTACATGTCATGCAAATCTGCTTCATTGCCCTAGGCTGAGCGGCACTGAGAAACCAAAACTGCTTCGCATTCCTTCTACAAAGTCATACCTTAAGACCCCATCCTTACAGGAGAAAGTCGGCTTGCCTTCCTGCTGTAAACAAAGCACAGTTCTTCCTCTTACACTACAGGGTTTTAGAAGAAGCCCAGCGCGACAGCATACCTAGAGCGCTCCTTGGGGGAGGCGGTTGGCTACACGCAGAACTCCGTGCCAAATAAACTTTATTCAAGGAAGGGACCAGTTTGTAGCCAGAGTGTATATTTACTTGGTAGAAATCACAAGGAGGTAGGCTGCGTGTTCGCTGGAAACGGGGACCTGAATGCACAAGCCTTGCTTTCCCATTTTGAATGCTCCATTCATGCTGACTTGAAGCTACCTAAATAACAGTTTTAGGACGTGTCTCTAGTCACTGTAGGCAGGGCTCAGGGAAGGGAACGAGTGTTCTCTACATCAACAGGTTGCTTACGTAGCCTGAGTGGGAGCCTCTCCTGAGACGCTGTAGAGCTAAAAGGAAACTTGACGTGAGTCCTTTCCTCAAGGTAAAGCCTTGAAGAGCTCTGCCGAAGCTAAGTTTGGAGCAGTTTCCTTGAGGCATTAGTTTCAGGTCTGTTTTCTTTTAATGTTAGTAAGCTTTTCAAGACAGTGAGGACCTCACGTGGGCACCCTATTCCCTGCAAGAACACCGAGTACCGGCAGGATCCACTCGGCTGCTAAGAAACATCCAGGCCTGGAAACCATTCCCAGTCACTCTGTGTATTTTGAGTGTAGGGCAACACACTGCACTCTTCCTTGGGAGAGCCAGATTTCCTCAGCTCTCCAACAGCTCCAGGAAATTTGTTCTCTCACGTCCTACATGTCATGCAAATCTGCTTCATTGCCCTAGGCTGAGCGGCACTGAGAAACCAAAACTGCTTCGCATTCCTTCTACAAAGTCATACCTTAAGACCCCATCCTTACAGGAGAAAGTCGGCTTGCCTTCCTGCTGTAAACAAAGCACAGTTCTTCCTCTTACACTACAGGGTTTTAGAAGAATCCCAGCGCGACAGCATACCTAGAGCGCTCCTTGGGGGAGGCGGTTGGCTACACGCAGAACTCCGTGCCAAATAAACTTTATTCAAGGAAGGGACCGGTTTGTAGCCAGAGTGTATATTTACTTGGTAGAAATCACAAGGAGGTAGGCTGCGTGTTCGCTGGAAACGGGGACCTGATGGCACAAGCCTTGCTTTCCCATTTTGAATGCTCCATTCATGCTGCCTTGAAGCTACCTAAATAACAGTTTTAGGACGTGTCTCTAGTCACTGTAGGCAGGGCTCAGGGAAGGGAACGAGTGTTCTCTACATCAACAGGTTGCTTTCGTAGCCTGAGTGGGAGCCTCTCCTGAGACGCTGTAGAGCTAAAAGGAAACTTGACGTGAGTCCTTTCCTCAAGGTAAAGCCTTGAAGAGCTCTGCCGAAGCTAAGTTTGGAGCAGTTTCATTGAGGCATTAGTTTCAGGTCTGTTTTCTTTTAATGTTAGTAAGCTTTTCAAGACAGTGAGGACCTCACGTGGGCACCCTATTCCCTGCAAGAACACCGAGTACCGGCAGGATCCACTGGGCTGCTAAGGAACATCCAGGCCCGGAAACCTTTCCCAGTCACTCTGTGTATTTTGAGTGTAGGGCAACACACTGCACTCTTCCTTGGGAGAGCTAGATTTCTCATCCCTCTTTTGGCTCCAGGAAATGTGTTCTCTCATATCCTCCACGTCATGCAAATCTGTCTCTTTGCCCTAGGCTGAAGGGCACTGAGAAACCAAAACTGCTTCGCATTCCTTGCACAAAGTCATAGCTTAGGACCCCATCCTTACAGGAGAAAGTCGGCTTGCGTTCCTGCTGTAACCAAAGCACAGTTCTTCCTCTTACTCGCCAGGGTTTTAGAAGAAGCTAAGCGCGATAGCATACCTAGAGCGCTCCTTGGGGGAGGCGGTTGGCTACACGCAGAACTCCGTGCCAAATAAACTTTATTCAAGGAAGGGACCAGTGCGTAGCTTCAGGGTACATTTACTTGGTAGAAATCACAAGGAGGTAGGCTGCATGTTCGCTGGAAACGGGGACCCGATGGCACAAGCCTTGCTTTCCCATTTTGAATGCTCCATTCATGCTGCCTTGAAGCTACCTAAATAACAGTTTTAGGACGGGTCTCTAGTCACTGTAGGCAGGGCTCTGGGAAGGGAACGAGTGTTCTCTCCCTCAACAGGGTGCTTCCTTAGCCTGGGTGGGAGCCTCTCCTGAGACGCTCTAGAGCTAAAAGGAAACTTGACGTGAGTCCTTTCCTCAAGGTAAAGCCTTGAAGAGCCCTGCAGAAGCTAAGTTTGGAGCAGTTTCCTTGAGGCATTAGTTTCAGGTCTGTTTTCTTTTAAGGTTAGTAAGCTTTTCAAGTCATCGAGGACCTCGCGTGGGCACCCTATTCCCTTCAAGAACACCGAGTACCGGCAGGCTCCACTGGGCTGCTAAGAAACATCCAGGCCTGGAAACCATTCCCAGTCACTCTGTGTATTTTGAGTGTAGGGCAACACACTGCACTCTTCCTTGGGAGAGCCAGATTTCCTCAGCTCTCCAACAGCTCCAGGAAATTTGTTCTCTCACGTCCTACATGTCATGCAAATTTGCCTCATTGCCCTAGGCTGAGCGGCACTGAGAAACCAAAACTGCTTCGCATTCCTTCTACAAAGTCATACCTTAAGACCCCATTCTTACAGGAGAAAGTCGGCTTGCCTTCCTGCTGTAAACAGAGCACAGTTCTTCCTCTTACACTACAGGGTTTTAGAAGAAGCCCAGCGCGATAGCATACCTAGAGCGCTCCTTGGGGGAGGCGGTTGGCTACACGCAGAACTCCGTGCCAAATAAACTTTATTCAAGGAACGGAGCAGTTTGTAGCCAGAGTGTATATTTACTTGGTAGAAATCACAAGGAGGTAGGCTGCGTGTTCGCTGGAAACGGGGACCTGATGGCACAAGCCTTGCTTTCCCATTTTGAATGCTCCATTCATGCTGCCTTGAAGCTACCTAAATAACAGTTTTAGGACGGGTCTCTAGTCACTGTAGGCAGGGCTCTGGGAAGGGAACGAGTGTTCTCTACATCAACAGGTTGCTTTCGTAGCCTGAGTGGGAGCCTCTCCTGACACGCTGTAGAGCTAAAAGGAAACTTGACGTGAGTCCTTTCCTCAAGGTAAAGCCTTGAATAGCCCTACCGAAGCTAAGTTTGGAGCAGTTTCCTTGAGGCATTAGTTTCAGGTCTGTTTTCTTTTAAGGTTAGTAAGCTTTTCAAGACAGCGAGGACCTCGCCTGGGCACCCTATTCCCTGCCAAAACACCGAATACAGGCAGGCTCCACTGGGCTGCTAAGAAACATCCAGGCCCGGAAACCTTTCCCAGTCACTCTGTGTATTTTGAGTGTAGGGCAACACACTGCACTCTTCCTTGGGAGAGCTAGATTTCCTCAGCCCTCTTTTGGCTCCAGGAAATGAGTTCTCTCATATCCTCCACGTCATGCAAATCTGCCTCTTAGCCCTAGGCTGAAGGGCACTGAGAAACCAAAACTGCTTCGCATTCCTTGCACAAAATCATAGCTTAGGACCCCATCCTTACAGGAGAAAGTCGGCTTGCGTTCCTGCTGTAACCAAAGCACAGTTCTTCCTCTTACACGGCAGGGTTTTAGAAGAAGCTAAGTGCGATAGCATACCTAGAGCGCTCCTTGGGGGAGGCGGTTGGCTACACGCAGAACTCCGTTGCAAATAAACTTTATTCAAGGAAGGGACCAGTGGGTAGCTTGAGGGTCCATTTACTTGGTAGAAATCACAAGGAGATAGGCTGCATGTTCGCTGGAAACGGGGACCTGATGGCACAGGCCTTGCTTTCCCATTTTGAATGCTCCATTCATGCTGCCTTGAAGCTACCTAAATAACAGTTTTAGGACGGGTCTCTAGTCACTGTAGGCAGGGCTCAGGGAAGGGAACGAGTGTTCTCTACATCAACAGGTTGCTTTCGTAGCCTGAGTGGGAGCCTCTCCTGAGATGCTGTAGAGCTAAAAGGAAACTTGACGTGAGTCCTTTCCTCAAGGTAAAGCCTTGAAGAGCTCTGCCGAAGCTAAGTTTGGAGCAGTTTCCTTGAGGCATTAGTTTCAGGTCTGTTTTCTTTTAATGTTAGTAAGCTTTTCAAGACAGTGAGGACCTCACGTGGGCACCCTATTCCCTGCAAGAACACCGAGTACCGGCAGGATCCACTCGGCTGCTAAGAAACATCCAGGCCTGGAAACCATTCCCAGTCACTCTGTGTATTTTGAGTGTAGGGCAACACACTGCACTCTTCCTTGGGAGAGCCAGATTTCCTCAGCTCTCCAACAGCTCCAGGAAATTTGTTCTCTCACGTCCTACATGTCATGCAAATCTGCTTCATTGCCCTAGGCTGAGCGGCACTGAGAAACCAAAACTGCTTCGCATTCCTTCTACAAAGTCATACCTTAAGACCCCATCCTTACAGGAGAAAGTCGGCTTGCCTTCCTGCTGTAAACAAAGCACAGTTCTTCCTCTTACACTACAGGGTTTTAGAAGAAGCCCAGCGCGACAGCATACCTAGAGCACTCCTTGGGGGAGGCGGTTGGCTACACGCAGAACTCCGTGCCAAATAAACTTTATTCAAGGAAGGGACCGGTTTGTAGCCAGAGTGTATATTTACTTGGTAGAAATCACAAGGAGGTAGGCTGCGTGTTCGCTGGAAACGGGGACCTGATGGCACAAGCCTTGCTTTCCCATTTTGAATGCTCCATTCATGCTGCCTTGAAGCTACCTAAATAACAGTTTTAGGACGTGTCTCTAGTCACTGTAGGCAGGGCTCAGGGAAGGGAACGAGTGTTCTCTACATCAACAGGTTGCTTTCGTAGCCTGAGTGGGAGCCTCTCCTGAGACGCTGTAGAGCTAAAAGGAAACTTGACGTGAGTCCTTTCCTCAAGGTAAAGCCTTGAAGAGCTCTGCCGAAGCTAAGTTTGGAGCAGTTTCATTGAGGCATTAGTTTCAGGTCTGTTTTCTTTTAATGTTAGTAAGCTTTTCAAGACAGTGAGGACCTCACGTGGGCACCCTATTCCCTGCAAGAACACCGAGTACCGGCAGGATCCACTGGGCTGCTAAGGAACATCCAGGCCCGGAAACCTTTCCCAGTCACTCTGTGTATTTTGAGTGTAGGGCAACACACTGCACTCTTCCTTGGGAGAGCTAGATTTCCTCATCCCTCTTTTGGCTCCAGGAAATGTGTTCTCTCATATCCTCCACGTCATGCAAATCTGTCTCTTTGCCCTAGGCTGAAGGGCACTGAGAAACCAAAACTGCTTCGCATTCCTTGCACAAAGTCATAGCTTAGGACCCCATCCTTACAGGAGAAAGTCGGCTTGCGTTCCTGCTGTAACCAAAGCACAGTTCTTCCTCTTACTCGCCAGGGTTTTAGAAGAAGCTAAGCGCGATAGCATACCTAGAGCGCTCCTTGGGGGAGGCGGTTGGCTACACGCAGAACTCCGTGCCAAATAAACTTTATTCAAGGAAGGGACCAGTGCGTAGCTTCAGGGTCCATTTACTTGGTAGAAATCACAAGGAGGTAGGCTGCATGTTCGCTGGAAACGGGGACCCGATGGCACAAGCCTTGCTTTCCCATTTTGAATGCTCCATTCATGCTGCCTTGAAGCTACCTAAATAACAGTTTTAGGACGGGTCTCTAGTCACTGTAGGCAGGGCTCTGGGAAGGGAACGAGTGTTCTCTCCCTCAACAGGGTGCTTCCTTAGCCTGGGTGGGAGCCTCTCCTGAGACGCTCTAGAGCTAAAAGGAAACTTGACGTGAGTCCTTTCCTCAAGGTAAAGCCTTGAAGAGCCCTGCAGAAGCTAAGTTTGGAGCAGTTTCCTTGAGGCATTAGTTTCAGGTCTGTTTTCTTTTAAGGTTAGTAAGCTTTTCAAGTCATCGAGGACCTCGCGTGGGCACCCTATTCCCTTCAAGAACACCGAGTACCGGCAGGCTCCACTGGGCTGCTAAGAAACATCCAGGCCTGGAAACCATTCCCAGTCACTCTGTGTATTTTGAGTGTAGGGCAACACACTGCACTCTTCCTTGGGAGAGCCAGATTTCCTCAACTCTCCAACAGCTCCAGGAAATTTGTTCTCTCACGTCCTACATGTCATGCAAATCTGCTTCATTGCCCTAGGCTGAGCGGCACTGAGAAACCAAAACTGCTTCGCATTCCTTCTACAAAGTCATACCTTAAGACCCCATCCTTACAGGAGAAAGTCGGCTTGCCTTCCTGCTGTAAACAAAGCACAGTTCTTCCTCTTACACTACAGGGTTTTAGAAGAAGCCCAGCGCGACAGCATACCTAGAGCGCTCCTTGGGGGAGGCGGTTGGCTACACGCAGAACTCCGTGCCAAATAAACTTTATTCAAGGAAGGGAGCAGTTTGTAGCCAGAGTGTATATTTACTTGGTAGAAATCACAAGGAGGTAGGCTGCGTGTTCGCTGGAAACGGGGACCTGATGGCACAAGCCTTGCTTTCCCATTTTGAATGCTCCATTCATGCTGCCTTGAAGCTACCTAAATAACAGTTTTAGGACGTGTCTCTAGTCACTGTAGGCAGGGCTCAGGGAAGGGAACGAGTGTTCTCTACATCAACAGGTTGCTTTCGTAGCCTGAGTGGGAGCCTCTCCTGAGACGGTGTAGAGCTAAAAGGAAACTTGACGTGAGTCCTTTCCTCAAGGTAAAGCCTTGAAGAGCTCTGCCGAAGCTAAGTTTGGAGCAGTTTCCTTGAGGCATTAGTTTCAGGTCTGTTTTCTTTTAATGTTAGTAAGCTTTTCAAGACAGTGAGGACCTCACGTGGGCACCCTATTCCCTGCAAGAACACCGAGTACCGGCAGGCTCCACTGGGCTGCTAAGAAACATCCAGGCCTGGAAACCATTCCCAGTCACTCTGTGTATTTTGAGTGTAGGGCAACACACTGCACTCTTCCTTGGGAGAGCCAGACTTCCTCAGCTCTCCAACAGCTCCAGGAAATTTGTTCTCTCACGTCCTACATGTCATGCAAATCTGCTTCATTGCCCTAGGCTGAGCGGCACTGAGAAACCAAAACTGCTTCGCATTCCTTCTACAAAGTCATACCTTAAGACCCCATCCTTACAGGAGAAAGTCGGCTTGCCTTCCTGCTGTAAACAAAGCACAGTTCTTCCTCTTACACTACAGGGTTTTAGAAGAAGCCCAGCGCGACAGCATACCTAGAGCACTCCTTGGGGGAGGCGGTTGGCTACACGCAGAACTCCGTGCCAAATAAACTTTATTCAAGGAAGGGAGCAGTTTGTAGCCAGAGTGTATATTTACTTGGTAGAAATCACAAGGAGGTAGGCTGCGTGTTCGCTGGAAACGGGGACCTGAGGGCACAAGCCTTGCTTTCCCATTTTGAATGCTCCATTCATGCTGCCTTGAAGCTACCTAAATAACAGTTTTAGGACGTGTCTCTAGTCACTGTAGGCAGGGCTCAGGGAAGGGAACGAGTGTTCTCTACATCAACAGGTTGCTTTCGTAGCCTGAGTGGGAGCCTCTCCTGAGACGCTGTAGAGCTAAAAGGAAACTTGACGTGAGTCCTTTCCTCAAGGTAAAGCCTTGAAGAGCTCTGCCGAAGCTAAGTTTGGAGCAGTTTCATTGAGGCATTAGTTTCAGGTCTGTTTTCTTTTAATGTTAGTAAGCTTTTCAAGACAGTGAGGACCTCACGTGGGCACCCTATTCCCTGCAAGAACACCGAGTACCGGCAGGATCCACTGGGCTGCTAAGGAACATCCAGGCCCGGAAACCTTTCCCAGTCACTCTGTGTATTTTGAGTGTAGGGCAACACACTGCACTCTTCCTTGGGAGAGCTAGATTTCCTCATCCCTCTTTTGGCTCCAGGAAATGTGTTCTCTCATATCCTCCACGTCATGCAAATCTGTCTCTTTGCCCTAGGCTGAAGGGCACTGAGAAACCAAAACTGCTTCGCATTCCTTGCACAAAGTCATAGCTTAGGACCCCATCCTTACAGGAGAAAGTCGGCTTGCGTTCCTGCTGTAACCAAAGCACAGTTCTTCCTCTTACTCGCCAGGGTTTTAGAAGAAGCTAAGCGCGATAGCATACCTAGAGCGCTCCTTGGGGGAGGCGGTTGGCTACACGCAGAACTCCGTGCCAAATAAACTTTATTCAAGGAAGGGACCAGTGCGTAGCTTCAGGGTACATTTACTTGGTAGAAATCACAAGGAGGTAGGCTGCATGTTCGCTGGAAACGGGGACCCGATGGCACAAGCCTTGCTTTCCCATTTTGAATGCTCCATTCATGCTGCCTTGAAGCTACCTAAATAACAGTTTTAGGACGGGTCTCTAGTCACTGTAGGCAGGGCTCTGGGAAGGGAACGAGTGTTCTCTCCCTCAACAGGGTGCTTCCTTAGCCTGGGTGGGAGCCTCTCCTGAGACGCTCTAGAGCTAAAAGGAAACTTGACGTGAGTCCTTTCCTCAAGGTAAAGCCTTGAAGAGCCCTGCAGAAGCTAAGTTTGGAGCAGTTTCCTTGAGGCATTAGTTTCAGGTCTGTTTTCTTTTAAGGTTAGTAAGCTTTTCAAGTCATCGAGGACCTCGCGTGGGCACCCTATTCCCTTCAAGAACACCGAGTACCGGCAGGCTCCACTGGGCTGCTAAGAAACATCCAGGCCTGGAAACCATTCCCAGTCACTCTGTGTATTTTGAGTGTAGGGCAACACACTGCACTCTTCCTTGGGAGAGCCAGATTTCCTCAGCTCTCCAACAGCTCCAGGAAATTTGTTCTCTCACGTCCTACATGTCATGCAAATTTGCCTCATTGCCCTAGGCTGAGCGGCACTGAGAAACCAAAACTGCTTCGCATTCCTTCTACAAAGTCATACCTTAAGACCCCATTCTTACAGGAGAAAGTCGGCTTGCCTTCCTGCTGTAAACAGAGCACAGTTCTTCCTCTTACACTACAGGGTTTTAGAAGAAGCCCAGCGCGATAGCATACCTAGAGCGCTCCTTGGGTGAGGCGGTTGGCTACACGCAGAACTCCGTGCCAAATAAACTTTATTCAAGGAACGGAGCAGTTTGTAGCCAGAGTGTATATTTACTTGGTAGAAATCACAAGGAGGTAGGCTGCGTGTTCGCTGGAAACGGGGACCTGATGGCACAAGCCTTGCTTTCCCATTTTGAATGCTCCATTCATGCTGCCTTGAAGCTACCTAAATAACAGTTTTAGGACGGGTCTCTAGTCACTGTAGGCAGGGCTCTGGGAAGGGAACGAGTGTTCTCTACATCAACAGGTTGCTTTCGTAGCCTGAGTGGGAGCCTCTCCTGACACGCTGTAGAGCTAAAAGGAAACTTGACGTGAGTCCTTTCCTCAAGGTAAAGCCTTGAATAGCCCTACCGAAGCTAAGTTTGGAGCAGTTTCCTTGAGGCATTAGTTTCAGGTCTGTTTTCTTTTAAGGTTAGTAAGCTTTTCAAGACAGCGAGGACCTCGCCTGGGCACCCTATTCCCTGCCAAAACACCGAATACAGGCAGGCTCCACTGGGCTGCTAAGAAACATCCAGGCCCGGAAACCTTTCCCAGTCACTCTGTGTATTTTGAGTGTAGGGCAACACACTGCACTCTTCCTTGGGAGAGCTAGATTTCCTCAGCCCTCTTTTGGCTCCAGGAAATGAGTTCTCTCATATCCTCCACGTCATGCAAATCTGCCTCTTAGCCCTAGGCTGAAGGGCACTGAGAAACCAAAACTGCTTCGCATTCCTTGCACAAAATCATAGCTTAGGACCCCATCCTTACAGGAGAAAGTCGGCTTGCGTTCCTGCTGTAACCAAAGCACAGTTCTTCCTCTTACACGGCAGGGTTTTAGAAGAAGCTAAGTGCGATAGCATACCTAGAGCGCTCCTTGGGGGAGGCGGTTGGCTACACGCAGAACTCCGTTGCAAATAAACTTTATTCAAGGAAGGGACCAGTGGGTAGCTTGAGGGTCCATTTACTTGGTAGAAATCACAAGGAGATAGGCTGCATGTTCGCTGGAAACGGGGACCTGATGGCACAGGCCTTGCTTTCCCATTTTGAATGCTCCATTCATGCTGCCTTGAAGCTACCTAAATAACAGTTTTAGGACGGGTCTCTAGTCACTGTAGGCAGGGCTCTGGGAAGGGAACGAGTGTTCTCTATATCAACAGGCTGCTTTTATAGCCTGGGTGGGAGCTTTTCCTGAGAAGCTCTAGAGCTAAAAGGAAACATGACGTGAGTCCTTTCCTCAAGGTAAAGCCTTGAATAGCCCTACCGAAGCTAAGTTTGGAGCAGTTTCCTTGAGGCATTAGTTTCAGGTCTGTTTTCTTTTAAGGTTAGTAAGCTTTTCAAGACAGCGAGGACCTCGCCTGGGCATCCTATTCCCTGCCAAAACACCGAGTACAGGCAGGCTCCACTGGGCTGCTAAGAAACATCCAGGCCCGGAAACCTTTCCCAGTCACTCTGTGTATTTTGAGTGTAGGGAAACACACTGCACTCTTCCTTGGGAGAGCTAGATTTCCTCAGCCCTCTTATGGCTCCAGGGAATGTGTTCTCTCATGTCCTCCACGTCATGCAAATCTGCCTCATTGCCCTAGGCTGAAGGGCACTGAGAAACCAAAACTGCTTCGCATTCCTTCTACAAAGTAATATCTTAAGACCCCATCCTTACAGGAGAAAGTCTGCTTGCGTTCCAGCTGTAACCAAAGCACAATTCTTCCTCTTACACTACAGGGTTTTAGAAGAAAACCAGCGCGATAGCATACCTAGAGCGCTCCCTGGGGGAGGCGGTTGGCTACACGC
The DNA here is from genome assembly GCF_028021215.1 of Eschrichtius robustus. Lineage (NCBI taxonomy): Eukaryota > Metazoa > Chordata > Mammalia > Artiodactyla > Eschrichtiidae > Eschrichtius > Eschrichtius robustus. Next base: position 38,207,573 of record NC_090840.1, read on the forward strand.
AGAACTCCATGCCAAATAAACTTTATTCAAGGAAGGGACCAGTTTGTAGCCAGAGTGTATATTTACTTGGTAGAAATCACAAGGAGGTAGGCTGCGTGTTCGCTGGAAACGGGGCCTGATGGCACAAGCCTTGCTTTCCCATTTTGAATGCTCCATTCATGCTGCCTTGAAGTTACCTAAATAACAGTTTTAGGACGGGTCTCTAGTCACTGTAGGCAGGGGTCTGGGAAGGGAACGAGTGTTCTCTACATCAACAGGGTGCTTTTATAGCCTGGGTGGGAGCTTCTCCTGAGAAGCTCTAGAGCTAAAAGGAAACATGACGTGAGTTCTTTGCTCAAGGTAAAGCCTTGAATAGCCCTACCGAAGCTAAGTTTGGAGCAGTTTCCTCGAGGCATTAGTTTCAGGTCTGTTTTCTTTTAAGGTTAGTAAGCTTTTCAAGAAAGCGAGGACCTCTCCTGGGCACCCTATTCCCTGCAAGAACACCGAGTACAGGCAGGCTCCGCTGGGCTGCTAAGAAACATCCAGGCCTGGAAACCATTCCCAGTCACTCTGTGTATTTTGAGTGTAGGGCAACACACTGCACTCTTCCTTGGGAGAGCCAGATTTCCTCAACTCTCCAACAGCTCCAGGAAATTTGTTCTCTCACGTCCTACATGTCATGCAAATCTGCTTCATTGCCCTAGGCTGAGCGGCACTGAGAAACCAAAACTGCTTCGCATTCCTTCTACAAAGTCATACCTTAAGACCCCATCCTTACAGGAGAAAGTCGGCTTGCCTTCCTGCTGTAAACAAAGCACAGTTCTTCCTCTTACACTACAGGGTTTTAGAAGAAGCCCAGCGCGACAGCATACCTAGAGCACTCCTTGGGGGAGGCGGTTGGCTACACGCAGAACTCCGTGCCAAATAAACTTTATTCAAGGAAGGGAGCAGTTTGTAGCCAGAGTGTATATTTACTTGGTAGAAATCACAAGGAGGTAGGCTGCGTGTTCGCTGGAAACGGGGACCTGATGGCACAAGCCTTGCTTTCCCATTTTGAATGCTCCATTCATGCTGCCTTGAAGCTACCTAAATAACAGTTTTAGGACGTGTCTCTAGTCACTGTAGGCAGGGCTCAGGGAAGGGAACGAGTGTTCTCTACATCAACAGGTTGCTTTCGTAGCCTGAGTGGGAGCCTCTCCTGAGACGCTGTAGAGCTAAAAGGAAACTTGACGTGAGTCCTTTCCTCAAGGTAAAGCCTTGAAGAGCTCTGCCGAAGCTAAGTTTGGAGCAGTTTCATTGAGGCATTAGTTTCAGGTCTGTTTTCTTTTAATGTTAGTAAGCTTTTCAAGACAGTGAGGACCTCACGTGGGCACCCTATTCCCTGCAAGAACACCGAGTACCGGCAGGATCCACTGGGCTGCTAAGGAACATCCAGGCCCGGAAACCTTTCCCAGTCACTCTGTGTATTTTGAGTGTAGGGCAACACACTGCACTCTTCCTTGGGAGAGCTAGATTTCCTCATCCCTCTTTTGGCTCCAGGAAATGTGTTCTCTCATATCCTCCACGTCATGCAAATCTGTCTCTTTGCCCTAGGCTGAAGGGCACTGAGAAACCAAAACTGCTTCGCATTCCTTGCACAAAGTCATAGCTTAGGACCCCATCCTTACAGGAGAAAGTCGGCTTGCGTTCCTGCTGTAACCAAAGCACAGTTCTTCCTCTTACTCGCCAGGGTTTTAGAAGAAGCTAAGCGCGATAGCATACCTAGAGCGCTCCTTGGGGGAGGCGGTTGGCTACACGCAGAACTCCGTGCCAAATAAACTTTATTCAAGGAAGGGACCAGTGCGTAGCTTCAGGGTCCATTTACTTGGTAGAAATCACAAGGAGGTAGGCTGCATGTTCGCTGGAAACGGGGACCCGATGGCACAAGCCTTGCTTTCCCATTTTGAATGCTCCATTCATGCTGCCTTGAAGCTACCTAAATAACAGTTTTAGGACGGGTCTCTAGTCACTGTAGGCAGGGCTCTGGGAAGGGAACGAGTGTTCTCTCCCTCAACAGGGTGCTTCCTTAGCCTGGGTGGGAGCCTCTCCTGAGACGCTCTAGAGCTAAAAGGAAACTTGACGTGAGTCCTTTCCTCAAGGTAAAGCCTTGAAGAGCCCTGCAGAAGCTAAGTTTGGAGCAGTTTCCTTGAGGCATTAGTTTCAGGTCTGTTTTCTTTTAAGGTTAGTAAGCTTTTCAAGTCATCGAGGACCTCGCGTGGGCACCCTATTCCCTTCAAGAACACCGAGTACCGGCAGGCTCCACTGGGCTGCTAAGAAACATCCAGGCCTGGAAACCATTCCCAGTCACTCTGTGTATTTTGAGTGTAGGGCAACACACTGCACTCTTCCTTGGGAGAGCCAGATTTCCTCAGCTCTCCAACAGCTCCAGGAAATTTGTTCTCTCACGTCCTACATGTCATGCAAATTTGCCTCATTGCCCTAGGCTGAGCGGCACTGAGAAACCAAAACTGCTTCGCATTCCTTCTACAAAGTCATACCTTAAGACCCCATTCTTACAGGAGAAAGTCGGCTTGCCTTCCTGCTGTAAACAGAGCACAGTTCTTCCTCTTACACTACAGGGTTTTAGAAGAAGCCCAGCGCGATAGCATACCTAGAGCGCTCCTTGGGGGAGGCGGTTGGCTACACGCAGAACTCCGTGCCAAATAAACTTTATTCAAGGAACGGAGCAGTTTGTAGCCAGAGTGTATATTTACTTGGTAGAAATCACAAGGAGGTAGGCTGCGTGTTCGCTGGAAACGGGGACCTGATGGCACAAGCCTTGCTTTCCCATTTTGAATGCTCCATTCATGCTGCCTTGAAGCTACCTAAATAACAGTTTTAGGACGGGTCTCTAGTCACTGTAGGCAGGGCTCTGGGAAGGGAACGAGTGTTCTCTACATCAACAGGTTGCTTTCGTAGCCTGAGTGGGAGCCTCTCCTGACACGCTGTAGAGCTAAAAGGAAACTTGACGTGAGTCCTTTCCTCAAGGTAAAGCCTTGACTAGCCCTACCGAAGCTAAGTTTGGAGCAGTTTCCTTGAGGCATTAGTTTCAGGTCTGTTTTCTTTTAAGGTTAGTAAGCTTTTCAAGACAGCGAGGACCTCGCCTGGGCACCCTATTCCCTGCCAAAACACCGAATACAGGCAGGCTCCACTGGGCTGCTAAGAAACATCCAGGCCCGGAAACCTTTCCCAGTCACTCTGTGTATTTTGAGTGTAGGGCAACACACTGCACTCTTCCTTGGGAGAGCTAGATTTCCTCAGCCCTCTTTTGGCTCCAGGAAATGAGTTCTCTCATATCCTCCACGTCATGCAAATCTGCCTCTTAGCCCTAGGCTGAAGGGCACTGAGAAACCAAAACTGCTTCGCATTCCTTGCACAAAGTCATAGCTTAGGACCCCATCCTTACAGGAGAAAGTCGGCTTGCGTTCCTGCTGTAACCAAAGCACAGTTCTTCCTCTTACACGGCAGGGTTTTAGAAGAAGCTAAGTGCGATAGCATACCTAGAGCGCTCCTTGGGGGAGGCGGTTGGCTACACGCAGAACTCCGTTGCAAATAAACTTTATTCAAGGAAGGGACCAGTGGGTAGCTTGAGGGTCCATTTACTTGGTAGAAATCACAAGGAGATAGGCTGCATGTTCGCTGGAAACGGGGACCTGATGGCACAGGCCTTGCTTTCCCATTTTGAATGCTCCATTCATGCTGCCTTGAAGCTACCTAAATAACAGTTTTAGGACGGGTCTCTAGTCACTGTAGGCAGGGCTCTGGGAAGGGAACGAGTGTTCTCTATATCAACAGGCTGCTTTTATAGCCTGGGTGGGAGCTTTTCCTGAGAAGCTCTAGAGCTAAAAGGAAACATGACGTGAGTCCTTTCCTCAAGGTAAAGCCTTGAATAGCCCTACCGAAGCTAAGTTTGGAGCAGTTTCCTTGAGGCATTAGTTTCAGGTCTGTTTTCTTTTAAGGTTAGTAAGCTTTTCAAGACAGCGAGGACCTCGCCTGGGCATCCTATTCCCTGCCAAAACACCGAGTACAGGCAGGCTCCACTGGGCTGCTAAGAAACATCCAGGCCCGGAAACCTTTCCCAGTCACTCTGTGTATTTTGAGTGTAGGGAAACACACTGCACTCTTCCTTGGGAGAGCTAGATTTCCTCAGCCCTCTTATGGCTCCAGGGAATGTGTTCTCTCATGTCCTCCACGTCATGCATATCTGCCTCATTGCCCTAGGCTGAAGGGCACTGAGAAACCAAAACTGCTTCGCATTCCTTCTACAAAGTAATATCTTAAGACCCCATCCTTACAGGAGAAAGTCTGCTTGCGTTCCAGCTGTAACCAAAGCACAATTCTTCCTCTTACACTACAGGGTTTTAGAAGAAAACCAGCGCGATAGCATACCTAGAGCGCTCCCTGGGGGAGGCGGTTGGCTACACGCAGAACTCCATGCCAAATAAACTTTATTCAAGGAAGGGACCAGTTTGTAGCCAGAGTGTATATTTACTTGGTAGAAATCACAAGGAGGTAGGCTGCGTGTTCGCTGGAAACGGGGCCTGATGGCACAAGCCTTGCTTTCCCATTTTGAATGCTCCATTCATGCTGCCTTGAAGTTACCTAAATAACAGTTTTAGGACGGGTCTCTATTCACTGTAGGCAGGGGTCTGGGAAGGGAACGAGTGTTCTCTACATCAACAGGGTGCTTTTATAGCCTGGGTGGGAGCTTCTCCTGAGAAGCTCTAGAGCTAAAAGGAAACATGACGTGAGTTCTTTGCTCAAGGTAAAGCCTTGAATAGCCCTACCGAAGCTAAGTTTGGAGCAGTTTCCTCGAGGCATTAGTTTCAGGTCTGTTTTCTTTTAAGGTTAGTAAGCTTTTCAAGAAAGCGAGGACCTCTCCTGGGCACCCTATTCCCTGCAAGAACACCGAGTACAGGCAGGCTCCGCTGGGCTGCTAAGAAACATCCAGGCCTGGAAACCATTCCCAGTCACTCTGTGTATTTTGAGTGTAGGGCAACACACTGCACTCTTCCTTGGGAGAGCCAGATTTCCTCAACTCTCCAACAGCTCCAGGAAATTTGTTCTCTCACGTCCTACATGTCATGCAAATCTGCTTCATTGCCCTAGGCTGAGCGGCACTGAGAAACCAAAACTGCTTCGCATTCCTTCTACAAAGTCATACCTTAAGACCCCATCCTTACAGGAGAAAGTCGGCTTGCCTTCCTGCTGTAAACAAAGCACAGTTCTTCCTCTTACACTACAGGGTTTTAGAAGAAGCCCAGCGCGACAGCATACCTAGAGCACTCCTTGGGGGAGGCGGTTGGCTACACGCAGAACTCCGTGCCAAATAAACTTTATTCAAGGAAGGGAGCAGTTTGTAGCCAGAGTGTATATTTACTTGGTAGAAATCACAAGGAGGTAGGCTGCGTGTTCGCTGGAAACGGGGACCTGATGGCACAAGCCTTGCTTTCCCATTTTGAATGCTCCATTCATGCTGCCTTGAAGCTACCTAAATAACAGTTTTAGGACGTGTCTCTAGTCACTGTAGGCAGGGCTCAGGGAAGGGAACGAGTGTTCTCTACATCAACAGGTTGCTTTCGTAGCCTGAGTGGGAGCCTCTCCTGAGACGCTGTAGAGCTAAAAGGAAACTTGACGTGAGTCCTTTCCTCAAGGTAAAGCCTTGAAGAGCTCTGCCGAAGCTAAGTTTGGAGCAGTTTCATTGAGGCATTAGTTTCAGGTCTGTTTTCTTTTAATGTTAGTAAGCTTTTCAAGACAGTGAGGACCTCACGTGGGCACCCTATTCCCTGCAAGAACACCGAGTACCGGCAGGATCCACTGGGCTGCTAAGGAACATCCAGGCCCGGAAACCTTTCCCAGTCACTCTGTGTATTTTGAGTGTAGGGCAACACACTGCACTCTTCCTTGGGAGAGCTAGATTTCCTCATCCCTCTTTTGGCTCCAGGAAATGTGTTCTCTCATATCCTCCACGTCATGCAAATCTGTCTCTTTGCCCTAGGCTGAAGGGCACTGAGAAACCAAAACTGCTTCGCATTCCTTCTACAAAGTCATACCTTAAGACCCCATCCTTACAGGAGAAAGTCGGCTTGCCTTCCTGCTGTAAACAAAGCACAGTTCTTCCTCTTACACTACAGGGTTTTAGAAGAAGCCCAGCGCGACAGCATACCTAGAGCGCTCCTTGGGGGAGGCGGTTGGCTACACGCAGAACTCCGTGCCAAATAAACTTTATTCAAGGAAGGGACCAGTTTGTAGCCAGAGTGTATATTTACTTGGTAGAAATCACAAGGAGGTAGGCTGCGTGTTCGCTGGAAACGGGGACCTGAATGCACAAGCCTTGCTTTCCCATTTTGAATGCTCCATTCATGCTGACTTGAAGCTACCTAAATAACAGTTTTAGGACGTGTCTCTAGTCACTGTAGGCAGGGCTCAGGGAAGGGAACGAGTGTTCTCTACATCAACAGGTTGCTTACGTAGCCTGAGTGGGAGCCTCTCCTGAGACGCTGTAGAGCTAAAAGGAAACTTGACGTGAGTCCTTTCCTCAAGGTAAAGCCTTGAAGAGCTCTGCCGAAGCTAAGTTTGGAGCAGTTTCCTTGAGGCATTAGTTTCAGGTCTGTTTTCTTTTAATGTTAGTAAGCTTTTCAAGACAGTGAGGACCTCACGTGGGCACCCTATTCCCTGCAAGAACACCGAGTACCGGCAGGATCCACTCGGCTGCTAAGAAACATCCAGGCCTGGAAACCATTCCCAGTCACTCTGTGTATTTTGAGTGTAGGGCAACACACTGCACTCTTCCTTGGGAGAGCCAGATTTCCTCAGCTCTCCAACAGCTCCAGGAAATTTGTTCTCTCACGTCCTACATGTCATGCAAATCTGCTTCATTGCCCTAGGCTGAGCGGCACTGAGAAACCAAAACTGCTTCGCATTCCTTCTACAAAGTCATACCTTAAGACCCCATCCTTACAGGAGAAAGTCGGCTTGCCTTCCTGCTGTAAACAAAGCACAGTTCTTCCTCTTACACTACAGGGTTTTAGAAGAAGCCCAGCGCGACAGCATACCTAGAGCGCTCCTTGGGGGAGGCGGTTGGCTACACGCAGAACTCCGTGCCAAATAAACTTTATTCAAGGAAGGGACCGGTTTGTAGCCAGAGTGTATATTTACTTGGTAGAAATCACAAGGAGGTAGGCTGCGTGTTCGCTGGAAACGGGGACCTGATGGCACAAGCCTTGCTTTCCCATTTTGAATGCTCCATTCATGCTGCCTTGAAGCTACCTAAATAACAGTTTTAGGACGTGTCTCTAGTCACTGTAGGCAGGGCTCAGGGAAGGGAACGAGTGTTCTCTACATCAACAGGTTGCTTTCGTAGCCTGAGTGGGAGCCTCTCCTGAGACGCTGTAGAGCTAAAAGGAAACTTGACGTGAGTCCTTTCCTCAAGGTAAAGCCTTGAAGAGCTCTGCCGAAGCTAAGTTTGGAGCAGTTTCATTGAGGCATTAGTTTCAGGTCTGTTTTCTTTTAATGTTAGTAAGCTTTTCAAGACAGTGAGGACCTCACGTGGGCACCCTATTCCCTGCAAGAACACCGAGTACCGGCAGGATCCACTGGGCTGCTAAGGAACATCCAGGCCCGGAAACCTTTCCCAGTCACTCTGTGTATTTTGAGTGTAGGGCAACACACTGCACTCTTCCTTGGGAGAGCTAGATTTCCTCATCCCTCTTTTGGCTCCAGGAAATGTGTTCTCTCATATCCTCCACGTCATGCAAATCTGTCTCTTTGCCCTAGGCTGAAGGGCACTGAGAAACCAAAACTGCTTCGCATTCCTTGCACAAAGTCATAGCTTAGGACCCCATCCTTACAGGAGAAAGTCGGCTTGCGTTCCTGCTGTAACCAAAGCACAGTTCTTCCTCTTACTCGCCAGGGTTTTAGAAGAAGCTAAGCGCGATAGCATACCTAGAGCGCTCCTTGGGGGAGGCGGTTGGCTACACGCAGAACTCCGTGCCAAATAAACTTTATTCAAGGAAGGGACCAGTGCGTAGCTTCAGGGTCCATTTACTTGGTAGAAATCACAAGGAGGTAGGCTGCATGTTCGCTGGAAACGGGGACCCGATGGCACAAGCCTTGCTTTCCCATTTTGAATGCTCCATTCATGCTGCCTTGAAGCTACCTAAATAACAGTTTTAGGACGGGTCTCTAGTCACTGTAGGCAGGGCTCTGGGAAGGGAACGAGTGTTCTCTCCCTCAACAGGGTGCTTCCTTAGCCTGGGTGGGAGCCTCTCCTGAGACGCTCTAGAGCTAAAAGGAAACTTGACGTGAGTCCTTTCCTCAAGGTAAAGCCTTGAAGAGCCCTGCAGAAGCTAAGTTTGGAGCAGTTTCCTTGAGGCATTAGTTTCAGGTCTGTTTTCTTTTAAGGTTAGTAAGCTTTTCAAGTCATCGAGGACCTCGCGTGGGCACCCTATTCCCTTCAAGAACACCGAGTACCGGCAGGCTCCACTGGGCTGCTAAGAAACATCCAGGCCTGGAAACCATTCCCAGTCACTCTGTGTATTTTGAGTGTAGGGCAACACACTGCACTCTTCCTTGGGAGAGCCAGATTTCCTCAGCTCTCCAACAGCTCCAGGAAATTTGTTCTCTCACGTCCTACATGTCATGCAAATTTGCCTCATTGCCCTAGGCTGAGCGGCACTGAGAAACCAAAACTGCTTCGCATTCCTTCTACAAAGTCATACCTTAAGACCCCATTCTTACAGGAGAAAGTCGGCTTGCCTTCCTGCTGTAAACAGAGCACAGTTCTTCCTCTTACACTACAGGGTTTTAGAAGAAGCCCAGCGCGATAGCATACCTAGAGCGCTCCTTGGGGGAGGCGGTTGGCTACACGCAGAACTCCGTGCCAAATAAACTTTATTCAAGGAACGGAGCAGTTTGTAGCCAGAGTGTATATTTACTTGGTAGAAATCACAAGGAGGTAGGCTGCGTGTTCGCTGGAAACGGGGACCTGATGGCACAAGCCTTGCTTTCCCATTTTGAATGCTCCATTCATGCTGCCTTGAAGCTACCTAAATAACAGTTTTAGGACGGGTCTCTAGTCACTGTAGGCAGGGCTCTGGGAAGGGAACGAGTGTTCTCTACATCAACAGGTTGCTTTCGTAGCCTGAGTGGGAGCCTCTCCTGACACGCTGTAGAGCTAAAAGGAAACTTGACGTGAGTCCTTTCCTCAAGGTAAAGCCTTGAATAGCCCTACCGAAGCTAAGTTTGGAGCAGTTTCCTTGAGGCATTAGTTTCAGGTCTGTTTTCTTTTAAGGTTAGTAAGCTTTTCAAGACAGCGAGGACCTCGCCTGGGCACCCTATTCCCTGCCAAAACACCGAATACAGGCAGGCTCCACTGGGCTGCTAAGAAACATCCAGGCCCGGAAACCTTTCCCAGTCACTCTGTGTATTTTGAGTGTAGGGCAACACACTGCACTCTTCCTTGGGAGAGCTAGATTTCCTCAGCCCTCTTTTGGCTCCAGGAAATGAGTTCTCTCATATCCTCCACGTCATGCAAATCTGCCTCTTAGCCCTAGGCTGAAGGGCACTGAGAAACCAAAACTGCTTCGCATTCCTTGCACAAAATCATAGCTTAGGACCCCATCCTTACAGGAGAAAGTCGGCTTGCGTTCCTGCTGTAACCAAAGCACAGTTCTTCCTCTTACACGGCAGGGTTTTAGAAGAAGCTAAGTGCGATAGCATACCTAGAGCGCTCCTTGGGGGAGGCGGTTGGCTACACGCAGAACTCCGTTGCAAATAAACTTTATTCAAGGAAGGGACCAGTGGGTAGCTTGAGGGTCCATTTACTTGGTAGAAATCACAAGGAGATAGGCTGCATGTTCGCTGGAAACGGGGACCTGATGGCACAGGCCTTGCTTTCCCATTTTGAATGCTCCATTCATGCTGCCTTGAAGCTACCTAAATAACAGTTTTAGGACGGGTCTCTAGTCACTGTAGGCAGGGCTCTGGGAAGGGAACGAGTGTTCTCTATATCAACAGGCTGCTTTTATAGCCTGGGTGGGAGCTTTTCCTGAGAAGCTCTAGAGCTAAAAGGAAACATGACGTGAGTCCTTTCCTCAAGGTAAAGCCTTGAATAGCCCTACCGAAGCTAAGTTTGGAGCAGTTTCCTTGAGGCATTAGTTTCAGGTCTGTTTTCTTTTAAGGTTAGTAAGCTTTTCAAGACAGCGAGGACCTCGCCTGGGCATCCTATTCCCTGCCAAAACACCGAGTACAGGCAGGCTCCACTGGGCTGCTAAGAAACATCCAGGCCCGGAAACCTTTCCCAGTCACTCTGTGTATTTTGAGTGTAGGGAAACACACTGCACTCTTCCTTGGGAGAGCTAGATTTCCTCAGCCCTCTTATGGCTCCAGGGAATGTGTTCTCTCATGTCCTCCACGTCATGCATATCTGCCTCATTGCCCTAGGCTGAAGGGCACTGAGAAACCAAAACTGCTTCGCATTCCTTCTACAAAGTAATATCTTAAGACCCCATCCTTACAGGAGAAAGTCTGCTTGCGTTCCAGCTGTAACCAAAGCACAATTCTTCCTCTTACACTACAGGGTTTTAGAAGAAAACCAGCGCGATAGCATACCTAGAGCGCTCCCTGGGGGAGGCGGTTGGCTACACGCAGAACTCCATGCCAAATAAACTTTATTCAAGGAAGGGACCAGTTTGTAGCCAGAGTGTATATTTACTTGGTAGAAATCACAAGGAGGTAGGCTGCGTGTTCGCTGGAAACGGGGCCTGATGGCACAAGCCTTGCTTTCCCATTTTGAATGCTCCATTCATGCTGCCTTGAAGTTACCTAAATAACAGTTTTAGGACGGGTCTCTAGTCACTGTAGGCAGGGGTCTGGGAAGGGAACGAGTGTTCTCTACATCAACAGGGTGCTTTTATAGCCTGGGTGGGAGCTTCTCCTGAGAAGCTCTAGAGCTAAAAGGAAACATGACGTGAGTTCTTTGCTCAAGGTAAAGCCTTGAATAGCCCTACCGAAGCTAAGTTTGGAGCAGTTTCCTCGAGGCATTAGTTTCAGGTCTGTTTTCTTTTAAGGTTAGTAAGCTTTTCAAGAAAGCGAGGACCTCTCCTGGGCACCCTATTCCCTGCAAGAACACCGAGTACAGGCAGGCTCCGCTGGGCTGCTAAGAAACATCCAGGCCTGGAAACCATTCCCAGTCACTCTGTGTATTTTGAGTGTAGGGCAACACACTGCACTCTTCCTTGGGAGAGCCAGATTTCCTCAACTCTCCAACAGCTCCAGGAAATTTGTTCTCTCACGTCCTACATGTCATGCAAATCTGCTTCATTGCCCTAGGCTGAGCGGCACTGAGAAACCAAAACTGCTTCGCATTCCTTCTACAAAGTCATACCTTAAGACCCCATCCTTACAGGAGAAAGTCGGCTTGCCTTCCTGCTGTAAACAAAGCACAGTTCTTCCTCTTACACTACAGGGTTTTAGAAGAAGCCCAGCGCGACAGCATACCTAGAGCACTCCTTGGGGGAGGCGGTTGGCTACACGCAGAACTCCGTGCCAAATAAACTTTATTCAAGGAAGGGAGCAGTTTGTAGCCAGAGTGTATATTTACTTGGTAGAAATCACAAGGAGGTAGGCTGCGTGTTCGCTGGAAACGGGGACCTGATGGCACAAGCCTTGCTTTCCCATTTTGAATGCTCCATTCATGCTGCCTTGAAGCTACCTAAATAACAGTTTTAGGACGTGTCTCTAGTCACTGTAGGCAGGGCTCAGGGAAGGGAACGAGTGTTCTCTACATCAACAGGTTGCTTTCGTAGCCTGAGTGGGAGCCTCTCCTGAGACGCTGTAGAGCTAAAAGGAAACTTGACGTGAGTCCTTTCCTCAAGGTAAAGCCTTGAAGAGCTCTGCCGAAGCTAAGTTTGGAGCAGTTTCATTGAGGCATTAGTTTCAGGTCTGTTTTCTTTTAATGTTAGTAAGCTTTTCAAGACAGTGAGGACCTCACGTGGGCACCCTATTCCCTGCAAGAACACCGAGTACCGGCAGGATCCACTGGGCTGCTAAGGAACATCCAGGCCCGGAAACCTTTCCCAGTCACTCTGTGTATTTTGAGTGTAGGGCAACACACTGCACTCTTCCTTGGGAGAGCTAGATTTCCTCATCCCTCTTTTGGCTCCAGGAAATGTGTTCTCTCATATCCTCCACGTCATGCAAATCTGTCTCTTTGCCCTAGGCTGAAGGGCACTGAGAAACCAAAACTGCTTCGCATTCCTTGCACAAAGTCATAGCTTAGGACCCCATCCTTACAGGAGAAAGTCGGCTTGCGTTCCTGCTGTAACCAAAGCACAGTTCTTCCTCTTACTCGCCAGGGTTTTAGAAGAAGCTAAGCGCGATAGCATACCTAGAGCGCTCCTTGGGGGAGGCGGTTGGCTACACGCAGAACTCCGTGCCAAATAAACTTTATTCAAGGAAGGGACCAGTGCGTAGCTTCAGGGTCCATTTACTTGGTAGAAATCACAAGGAGGTAGGCTGCATGTTCGCTGGAAACGGGGACCCGATGGCACAAGCCTTGCTTTCCCATTTTGAATGCTCCATTCATGCTGCCTTGAAGCTACCTAAATAACAGTTTTAGGACGGGTCTCTAGTCACTGTAGGCAGGGCTCTGGGAAGGGAACGAGTGTTCTCTCCCTCAACAGGGTGCTTCCTTAGCCTGGGTGGGAGCCTCTCCTGAGACGCTCTAGAGCTAAAAGGAAACTTGACGTGAGTCCTTTCCTCAAGGTAAAGCCTTGAAGAGCCCTGCAGAAGCTAAGTTTGGAGCAGTTTCCTTGAGGCATTAGTTTCAGGTCTGTTTTCTTTTAAGGTTAGTAAGCTTTTCAAGTCATCGAGGACCTCGCGTGGGCACCCTATTCCCTTCAAGAACACCGAGTACCGGCAGGCTCCACTGGGCTGCTAAGAAACATCCAGGCCTGGAAACCATTCCCAGTCACTCTGTGTATTTTGAGTGTAGGGCAACACACTGCACTCTTCCTTGGGAGAGCCAGATTTCCTCAGCTCTCCAACAGCTCCAGGAAATTTGTTCTCTCACGTCCTACATGTCATGCAAATTTGCCTCATTGCCCTAGGCTGAGCGGCACTGAGAAACCAAAACTGCTTCGCATTCCTTCTACAAAGTCATACCTTAAGACCCCATTCTTACAGGAGAAAGTCGGCTTGCCTTCCTGCTGTAAACAGAGCACAGTTCTTCCTCTTACACTACAGGGTTTTAGAAGAAGCCCAGCGCGATAGCATACCTAGAGCGCTCCTTGGGGGAGGCGGTTGGCTACACGCAGAACTCCGTGCCAAATAAACTTTATTCAAGGAACGGAGCAGTTTGTAGCCAGAGTGTATATTTACTTGGTAGAAATCACAAGGAGGTAGGCTGCGTGTTCGCTGGAAACGGGGACCTGATGGCACAAGCCTTGCTTTCCCATTTTGAATGCTCCATTCATGCTGCCTTGAAGCTACCTAAATAACAGTTTTAGGACGGGTCTCTAGTCACTGTAGGCAGGGCTCTGGGAAGGGAACGAGTGTTCTCTACATCAACAGGGTGCTTTTATAGCCTGGGTGGGAGCTTCTCCTGAGAAGCTCTAGAGCTAAAAGGAAACATGACGTGAGTTCTTTCCTCAAGGTAAAGCCTTGAATAGCCCTACCGAAGCTAAGTTTGGAGCAGTTTCCTTGAGGCATTAGTTTCAGGTCTGTTTTCTTTTAAGGTTAGTAAGCTTTTCAAGAAAGCGAGGACCTCTCCTGGGCACCCTATTCCCTGCAAGAACACCGAGTACAGGCAGGCGCCGCTGGGCTGCTAAGAAACATCCAGGCCTGGAAACCATTCCCAGTCACTCTGTGTATTTTGAGTGTAGGGCAACACACTGCACTCTTCCTTGGGAGAGCCAGATTTCCTCAACTCTCCAACAGCTCCAGGAAATTTGTTCTCTCACGTCCTACATGTCATGCAAATCTGCTTCATTGCCCTAGGCTGAGCGGCACTGAGAAACCAAAACTGCTTCGCATTCCTTCTACAAAGTCATACCTTAAGACCCCATCCTTACAGGAGAAAGTCGGCTTGCCTTCCTGCTGTAAACAAAGCACAGTTCTTCCTCTTACACTACAGGGTTTTAGAAGAAGCCCAGCGCGACAGCATACCTAGAGCGCTCCTTGGGGGAGGCGGTTGGCTACACGCAGAACTCCGTGCCAAATAAACTTTATTCAAGGAAGGGAGCAGTTTGTAGCCAGAGTGTATATTTACTTGGTAGAAATCACAAGGAGGTAGGCTGCGTGTTCGCTGGAAACGGGGACCTGATGGCACAAGCCTTGCTTTCCCATTTTGAATGCTCCATTCATGCTGCCTTGAAGCTACCTAAATAACAGTTTTAGGACGTGTCTCTAGTCACTGTAGGCAGGGCTCAGGGAAGGGAACGAGTGTTCTCTACATCAACAGGTTGCTTTCGTAGCCTGAGTGGGAGCCTCTCCTGAGACGGTGTAGAGCTAAAAGGAAACTTGACGTGAGTCCTTTCCTCAAGGTAAAGCCTTGAAGAGCTCTGCCGAAGCTAAGTTTGGAGCAGTTTCATTGAGGCATTAGTTTCAGGTCTGTTTTCTTTTAATGTTAGTAAGCTTTTCAAGACAGTGAGGACCTCACGTGGGCACCCTATTCCCTGCAAGAACACCGAGTACCGGCAGGCTCCACTGGGCTGCTAAGAAACATCCAGGCCTGGAAACCATTCCCAGTCACTCTGTGTATTTTGAGTGTAGGGCAACACACTGCACTCTTCCTTGGGAGAGCCAGACTTCCTCAGCTCTCCAACAGCTCCAGGAAATTTGTTCTCTCACGTCCTACATGTCATGCAAATCTGCTTCATTGCCCTAGGCTGAGCGGCACTGAGAAACCAAAACTGCTTCGCATTCCTTCTACAAAGTCATACCTTAAGACCCCATCCTTACAGGAGAAAGTCGGCTTGCCTTCCTGCTGTAAACAAAGCACAGTTCTTCCTCTTACACTACAGGGTTTTAGAAGAAGCCCAGCGCGACAGCATACCTAGAGCACTCCTTGGGGGAGGCGGTTGGCTACACGCAGAACTCCGTGCCAAATAAACTTTATTCAAGGAAGGGAGCAGTTTGTAGCCAGAGTGTATATTTACTTGGTAGAAATCACAAGGAGGTAGGCTGCGTGTTCGCTGGAAACGGGGACCTGATGGCACAAGCCTTGCTTTCCCATTTTGAATGCTCCATTCATGCTGCCTTGAAGCTACCTAAATAACAGTTTTAGGACGTGTCTCTAGTCACTGTAGGCAGGGCTCAGGGAAGGGAACGAGTGTTCTCTACATCAACAGGTTGCTTTCGTAGCCTGAGTGGGAGCCTCTCCTGAGACGCTGTAGAGCTAAAAGGAAACTTGACGTGAGTCCTTTCCTCAAGGTAAAGCCTTGAAGAGCTCTGCCGAAGCTAAGTTTGGAGCAGTTTCATTGAGGCATTAGTTTCAGGTCTGTTTTCTTTTAATGTTAGTAAGCTTTTCAAGACAGTGAGGACCTCACGTGGGCACCCTATTCCCTGCAAGAACACCGAGTACCGGCAGGATCCACTGGGCTGCTAAGGAACATCCAGGCCCGGAAACCTTTCCCAGTCACTCTGTGTATTTTGAGTGTAGGGCAACACACTGCACTCTTCCTTGGGAGAGCTAGATTTCCTCATCCCTCTTTTGGCTCCAGGAAATGTGTTCTCTCATATCCTCCACGTCATGCAAATCTGTCTCTTTGCCCTAGGCTGAAGGGCACTGAGAAACCAAAACTGCTTCGCATTCCTTGCACAAAGTCATAGCTTAGGACCCCATCCTTACAGGAGAAAGTCGGCTTGCGTTCCTGCTGTAACCAAAGCACAGTTCTTCCTCTTACTCGCCAGGGTTTTAGAAGAAGCTAAGCGCGATAGCATACCTAGAGCGCTCCTTGGGGGAGGCGGTTGGCTACACGCAGAACTCCGTGCCAAATAAACTTTATTCAAGGAAGGGACCAGTGCGTAGCTTCAGGGTCCATTTACTTGGTAGAAATCACAAGGAGGTAGGCTGCATGTTCGCTGGAAACGGGGACCCGATGGCACAAGCCTTGCTTTCCCATTTTGAATGCTCCATTCATGCTGCCTTGAAGCTACCTAAATAACAGTTTTAGGACGGGTCTCTAGTCACTGTAGGCAGGGCTCTGGGAAGGGAACGAGTGTTCTCTCCCTCAACAGGGTGCTTCCTTAGCCTGGGTGGGAGCCTCTCCTGAGACGCTCTAGAGCTAAAAGGAAACTTGACGTGAGTCCTTTCCTCAAGGTAAAGCCTTGAAGAGCCCTGCAGAAGCTAAGTTTGGAGCAGTTTCCTTGAGGCATTAGTTTCAGGTCTGTTTTCTTTTAAGGTTAGTAAGCTTTTCAAGTCATCGAGGACCTCGCGTGGGCACCCTATTCCCTTCAAGAACACCGAGTACCGGCAGGCTCCACTGGGCTGCTAAGAAACATCCAGGCCTGGAAACCATTCCCAGTCACTCTGTGTATTTTGAGTGTAGGGCAACACACTGCACTCTTCCTTGGGAGAGCCAGATTTCCTCAGCTCTCCAACAGCTCCAGGAAATTTGTTCTCTCACGTCCTACATGTCATGCAAATTTGCCTCATTGCCCTAGGCTGAGCGGCACTGAGAAACCAAAACTGCTTCGCATTCCTTCTACAAAGTCATACCTTAAGACCCCATTCTTACAGGAGAAAGTCGGCTTGCCTTCCTGCTGTAAACAGAGCACAGTTCTTCCTCTTACACTACAGGGTTTTAGAAGAAGCCCAGCGCGATAGCATACCTAGAGCGCTCCTTGGGGGAGGCGGTTGGCTACACGCAGAACTCCGTGCCAAATAAACTTTATTCAAGGAACGGAGCAGTTTGTAGCCAGAGTGTATATTTACTTGGTAGAAATCACAAGGAGGTAGGCTGCGTGTTCGCTGGAAACGGGGACCTGATGGCACAAGCCTTGCTTTCCCATTTTGAATGCTCCATTCATGCTGCCTTGAAGCTACCTAAATAACAGTTTTAGGACGGGTCTCTAGTCACTGTAGGCAGGGCTCTGGGAAGGGAACGAGTGTTCTCTACATCAACAGGTTGCTTTCGTAGCCTGAGTGGGAGCCTCTCCTGACACGCTGTAGAGCTAAAAGGAAACTTGACGTGAGTCCTTTCCTCAAGGTAAAGCCTTGAATAGCCCTACCGAAGCTAAGTTTGGAGCAGTTTCCTTGAGGCATTAGTTTCAGGTCTGTTTTCTTTTAAGGTTAGTAAGCTTTTCAAGACAGCGAGGACCTCGCCTGGGCACCCTATTCCCTGCCAAAACACCGAATACAGGCAGGCTCCACTGGGCTGCTAAGAAACATCCAGGCCCGGAAACCTTTCCCAGTCACTCTGTGTATTTTGAGTGTAGGGCAACACACTGCACTCTTCCTTGGGAGAGCTAGATTTCCTCAGCCCTCTTTTGGCTCCAGGAAATGAGTTCTCTCATATCCTCCACGTCATGCAAATCTGCCTCTTAGCCCTAGGCTGAAGGGCACTGAGAAACCAAAACTGCTTCGCATTCCTTGCACAAAATCATAGCTTAGGACCCCATCCTTACAGGAGAAAGTCGGCTTGCGTTCCTGCTGTAACCAAAGCACAGTTCTTCCTCTTACACGGCAGGGTTTTAGAAGAAGCTAAGTGCGATAGCATACCTAGAGCGCTCCTTGGGGGAGGCGGTTGGCTACACGCAGAACTCCGTTGCAAATAAACTTTATTCAAGGAAGGGACCAGTGGGTAGCTTGAGGGTCCATTTACTTGGTAGAAATCACAAGGAGATAGGCTGCATGTTCGCTGGAAACGGGGACCTGATGGCACAGGCCTTGCTTTCCCATTTTGAATGCTCCATTCATGCTGCCTTGAAGCTACCTAAATAACAGTTTTAGGACGGGTCTCTAGTCACTGTAGGCAGGGCTCTGGGAAGGGAACGAGTGTTCTCTCCCTCAACAGGGTGCTTCCTTAGCCTGGGTGGGAGCCTCTCCTGAGACGCTCTAGAGCTAAAAGGAAACTTGACGTGAGTCCTTTCCTCAAGGTAAAGCCTTGAAGAGCCCTGCAGAAGCTAAGTTTGGAGCAGTTTCCTTGAGGCATTAGTTTCAGGTCTGTTTTCTTTTAAGGTTAGTAAGCTTTTCAAGACAGCGAGGACCTCGCCTGGGCATCCTATTCCCTGCCAAAACACCGAGTACAGGCAGGCTCCACTGGGCTGCTAAGAAACATCCAGGCCCGGAAACCTTTCCCAGTCACTCTGTGTATTTTGAGTGTAGGGCAACACACTGCACTCTTCCTTGGGAGAGCTAGATTTCCTAAGCCCTCTTATGGCTCCAGGGAATGTGTTCTCTCATGTCCTCCACGTCATGCAAATCTGCCTCATTGCCCTAGGCTGAAGGGCACTGAGAAACCAAAACTGCTTCGCATTCCTTCTACAAAGTAATATCTTAAGACCCCATCCTTACAGGAGAAAGTCTGCTTGCGTTCCAGCTGTAACCAAAGCACAATTCTTCCTCTTACACCACAGGGTTTTAGAAGAAAACCAGCGCGATAGCATACCTAGAGCGCTCCCTGGGGGAGGCGGTTGGCTACACGCAGAACTCCATGCCAAATAAACTTTATTCAAGGAAGGGACCAGTTTGTAGCCAGAGTGTATATTTACTTGGTAGAAATCACAAGGAGGTAGGCTGCGTGTTCGCTGGAAACGGGGCCTGATGGCACAAGCCTTGCTTTCCCATTTTGAATGCTCCATTCATGCTGCCTTGAAGTTACCTAAATAACAGTTTTAGGACGGGTCTCTAGTCACTGTAGGCAGGGGTCTGGGAAGGGAACGAGTGTTCTCTACATCAACAGGGTGCTTTTATAGCCTGGGTGGGAGCTTCTCCTGAGAAGCTCTAGAGCTAAAAGGAAACATGACGTGAGTTCTTTCCTCAAGGTAAAGCCTTGAATAGCCCTACCGAAGCTAAGTTTGGAGCAGTTTCCTTGAGGCATTAGTTTCAGGTCTGTTTTCTTTTAAGGTTAGTAAGCTTTTCAAGAAAGCGAGGACCTCTCCTGGGCACCCTATTCCCTGCAAGAACACCGAGTACAGGCAGGCGCCGCTGGGCTGCTAAGAAACATCCAGGCCTGGAAACCATTCCCAGTCACTCTGTGTATTTTGAGTGTAGGGCAACACACTGCACTCTTCCTTGGGAGAGCCAGATTTCCTCAACTCTCCAACAGCTCCAGGAAATTTGTTCTCTCACGTCCTACATGTCATGCAAATCTGCTTCATTGCCCTAGGCTGAGCGGCACTGAGAAACCAAAACTGCTTCGCATTCCTTCTACAAAGTCATACCTTAAGACCCCATCCTTACAGGAGAAAGTCGGCTTGCCTTCCTGCTGTAAACAAAGCACAGTTCTTCCTCTTACACTACAGGGTTTTAGAAGAAGCCCAGCGCGACAGCATACCTAGAGCGCTCCTTGGGGGAGGCGGTTGGCTACACGCAGAACTCCGTGCCAAATAAACTTTATTCAAGGAAGGGAGCAGTTTGTAGCCAGAGTGTATATTTACTTGGTAGAAATCACAAGGAGGTAGGCTGCGTGTTCGCTGGAAACGGGGACCTGATGGCACAAGCCTTGCTATCCATTTTGAATGCTCCATTCATGCTGCCTTGAAGCTACCTAAATAACAGTTTTAGGACGTGTCTCTAGTCACTGTAGGCAGGGCTCAGGGAAGGGAACGAGTGTTCTCTACATCAACAGGTTGCTTTCGTAGCCTGAGTGGGAGCCTCTCCTGAGACGGTGTAGAGCTAAAAGGAAACTTGACGTGAGTCCTTTCCTCAAGGTAAAGCCTTGAAGAGCTCTGCCGAAGCTAAGTTTGGAGCAGTTTCCTTGAGGCATTAGTTTCAGGTCTGTTTTCTTTTAATGTTAGTAAGCTTTTCAAGACAGTGAGGACCTCACGTGGGCACCCTATTCCCTGCAAGAACACCGAGTACCGGCAGGCTCCACTGGGCTGCTAAGAAACATCCAGGCCTGGAAACCATTCCCAGTCACTCTGTGTATTTTGAGTGTAGGGCAACACACTGCACTCTTCCTTGGGAGAGCCAGACTTCCTCAGCTCTCCAACAGCTCCAGGAAATTTGTTCTCTCACGTCCTACATGTCATGCAAATCTGCTTCATTGCCCTAGGCTGAGCGGCACTGAGAAACCAAAACTGCTTCGCATTCCTTCTACAAAGTCATACCTTAAGACCCCATCCTTACAGGAGAAAGTCGGCTTGCCTTCCTGCTGTAAACAAAGCACAGTTCTTCCTCTTACACTACAGGGTTTTAGAAGAAGCCCAGCGCGACAGCATACCTAGAGCACTCCTTGGGGGAGGCGGTTGGCTACACGCAGAACTCCGTGCCAAATAAACTTTATTCAAGGAAGGGAGCAGTTTGTAGCCAGAGTGTATATTTACTTGGTAGAAATCACAAGGAGGTAGGCTGCGTGTTCGCTGGAAACGGGGACCTGAGGGCACAAGCCTTGCTTTCCCATTTTGAATGCTCCATTCATGCTGCCTTGAAGCTACCTAAATAACAGTTTTAGGACGTGTCTCTAGTCACTGTAGGCAGGGCTCAGGGAAGGGAACGAGTGTTCTCTACATCAACAGGTTGCTTTCGTAGCCTGAGTGGGAGCCTCTCCTGAGACGCTGTAGAGCTAAAAGGAAACTTGACGTGAGTCCTTTCCTCAAGGTAAAGCCTTGAAGAGCTCTGCCGAAGCTAAGTTTGGAGCAGTTTCATTGAGGCATTAGTTTCAGGTCTGTTTTCTTTTAATGTTAGTAAGCTTTTCAAGACAGTGAGGACCTCACGTGGGCACCCTATTCCCTGCAAGAACACCGAGTACCGGCAGGATCCACTGGGCTGCTAAGGAACATCCAGGCCCGGAAACCTTTCCCAGTCACTCTGTGTATTTTGAGTGTAGGGCAACACACTGCACTCTTCCTTGGGAGAGCTAGATTTCCTCATCCCTCTTTTGGCTCCAGGAAATGTGTTCTCTCATATCCTCCACGTCATGCAAATCTGTCTCTTTGCCCTAGGCTGAAGGGCACTGAGAAACCAAAACTGCTTCGCATTCCTTGCACAAAGTCATAGCTTAGGACCCCATCCTTACAGGAGAAAGTCGGCTTGCGTTCCTGCTGTAACCAAAGCACAGTTCTTCCTCTTACTCGCCAGGGTTTTAGAAGAAGCTAAGCGCGATAGCATACCTAGAGCGCTCCTTGGGGGAGGCGGTTGGCTACACGCAGAACTCCGTGCCAAATAAACTTTATTCAAGGAAGGGACCAGTGCGTAGCTTCAGGGTACATTTACTTGGTAGAAATCACAAGGAGGTAGGCTGCATGTTCGCTGGAAACGGGGACCCGATGGCACAAGCCTTGCTTTCCCATTTTGAATGCTCCATTCATGCTGCCTTGAAGCTACCTAAATAACAGTTTTAGGACGGGTCTCTAGTCACTGTAGGCAGGGCTCTGGGAAGGGAACGAGTGTTCTCTCCCTCAACAGGGTGCTTCCTTAGCCTGGGTGGGAGCCTCTCCTGAGACGCTCTAGAGCTAAAAGGAAACTTGACGTGAGTCCTTTCCTCAAGGTAAAGCCTTGAAGAGCCCTGCAGAAGCTAAGTTTGGAGCAGTTTCCTTGAGGCATTAGTTTCAGGTCTGTTTTCTTTTAAGGTTAGTAAGCTTTTCAAGTCATCGAGGACCTCGCGTGGGCACCCTATTCCCTTCAAGAACACCGAGTACCGGCAGGCTCCACTGGGCTGCTAAGAAACATCCAGGCCTGGAAACCATTCCCAGTCACTCTGTGTATTTTGAGTGTAGGGCAACACACTGCACTCTTCCTTGGGAGAGCCAGATTTCCTCAGCTCTCCAACAGCTCCAGGAAATTTGTTCTCTCACGTCCTACATGTCATGCAAATTTGCCTCATTGCCCTAGGCTGAGCGGCACTGAGAAACCAAAACTGCTTCGCATTCCTTCTACAAAGTCATACCTTAAGACCCCATTCTTACAGGAGAAAGTCGGCTTGCCTTCCTGCTGTAAACAGAGCACAGTTCTTCCTCTTACACTACAGGGTTTTAGAAGAAGCCCAGCGCGATAGCATACCTAGAGCGCTCCTTGGGTGAGGCGGTTGGCTACACGCAGAACTCCGTGCCAAATAAACTTTATTCAAGGAACGGAGCAGTTTGTAGCCAGAGTGTATATTTACTTGGTAGAAATCACAAGGAGGTAGGCTGCGTGTTCGCTGGAAACGGGGACCTGATGGCACAAGCCTTGCTTTCCCATTTTGAATGCTCCATTCATGCTGCCTTGAAGCTACCTAAATAACAGTTTTAGGACGGGTCTCTAGTCACTGTAGGCAGGGCTCTGGGAAGGGAACGAGTGTTCTCTACATCAACAGGTTGCTTTCGTAGCCTGAGTGGGAGCCTCTCCTGACACGCTGTAGAGCTAAAAGGAAACTTGACGTGAGTCCTTTCCTCAAGGTAAAGCCTTGAATAGCCCTACCGAAGCTAAGTTTGGAGCAGTTTCCTTGAGGCATTAGTTTCAGGTCTGTTTTCTTTTAAGGTTAGTAAGCTTTTCAAGACAGCGAGGACCTCGCCTGGGCACCCTATTCCCTGCCAAAACACCGAATACAGGCAGGCTCCACTGGGCTGCTAAGAAACATCCAGGCCCGGAAACCTTTCCCAGTCACTCTGTGTATTTTGAGTGTAGGGCAACACACTGCACTCTTCCTTGGGAGAGCTAGATTTCCTCAGCCCTCTTTTGGCTCCAGGAAATGAGTTCTCTCATATCCTCCACGTCATGCAAATCTGCCTCTTAGCCCTAGGCTGAAGGGCACTGAGAAACCAAAACTGCTTCGCATTCCTTGCACAAAATCATAGCTTAGGACCCCATCCTTACAGGAGAAAGTCGGCTTGCGTTCCTGCTGTAACCAAAGCACAGTTCTTCCTCTTACACGGCAGGGTTTTAGAAGAAGCTAAGTGCGATAGCATACCTAGAGCGCTCCTTGGGGGAGGCGGTTGGCTACACGCAGAACTCCGTTGCAAATAAACTTTATTCAAGGAAGGGACCAGTGGGTAGCTTGAGGGTCCATTTACTTGGTAGAAATCACAAGGAGATAGGCTGCATGTTCGCTGGAAACGGGGACCTGATGGCACAGGCCTTGCTTTCCCATTTTGAATGCTCCATTCATGCTGCCTTGAAGCTACCTAAATAACAGTTTTAGGACGGGTCTCTAGTCACTGTAGGCAGGGCTCTGGGAAGGGAACGAGTGTTCTCTATATCAACAGGCTGCTTTTATAGCCTGGGTGGGAGCTTTTCCTGAGAAGCTCTAGAGCTAAAAGGAAACATGACGTGAGTCCTTTCCTCAAGGTAAAGCCTTGAATAGCCCTACCGAAGCTAAGTTTGGAGCAGTTTCCTTGAGGCATTAGTTTCAGGTCTGTTTTCTTTTAAGGTTAGTAAGCTTTTCAAGACAGCGAGGACCTCGCCTGGGCATCCTATTCCCTGCCAAAACACCGAGTACAGGCAGGCTCCACTGGGCTGCTAAGAAACATCCAGGCCCGGAAACCTTTCCCAGTCACTCTGTGTATTTTGAGTGTAGGGAAACACACTGCACTCTTCCTTGGGAGAGCTAGATTTCCTCAGCCCTCTTATGGCTCCAGGGAATGTGTTCTCTCATGTCCTCCACGTCATGCAAATCTGCCTCATTGCCCTAGGCTGAAGGGCACTGAGAAACCAAAACTGCTTCGCATTCCTTCTACAAAGTAATATCTTAAGACCCCATCCTTACAGGAGAAAGTCTGCTTGCGTTCCAGCTGTAACCAAAGCACAATTCTTCCTCTTACACTACAGGGTTTTAGAAGAAAACCAGCGCGATAGCATACCTAGAGCGCTCCCTGGGGGAGGCGGTTGGCTACACGCAGAACTCCATGCCAAATAAACTTTATTCAAGGAAGGGACCAGTTTGTAGCCAGAGTGTATATTTACTTGGTAGAAATCACAAGGAGGTAGGCTGCGTGTTCGCTGGAAACGGGGCCTGATGGCACAAGCCTTGCTTTCCCATTTTGAATGCTCCATTCATGCTGCCTTGAAGTTACCTAAATAACAGTTTTAGGACGGGTCTCTAGTCACTGTAGGCAGGGGTCTGGGAAGGGAACGAGTGTTCTCTACATCAACAGGGTGCTTTTATAGCCTGGGTGGGAGCTTCTCCTGAGAAGCTCTAGAGCTAAAAGGAAACATGACGTGAGTTCTTTGCTCAAGGTAAAGCCTTGAATAGCCCTACCGAAGCTAAGTTTGGAGCAGTTTCCTCGAGGCATTAGTTTCAGGTCTGTTTTCTTTTAAGGTTAGTAAGCTTTTCAAGAAAGCGAGGACCTCTCCTGGGCACCCTATTCCCTGCAAGAACACCGAGTACAGGCAGGCTCCGCTGGGCTGCTAAGAAACATCCAGGCCTGGAAACCATTCCCAGTCACTCTGTGTATTTTGAGTGTAGGGCAACACACTGCACTCTTCCTTGGGAGAGCCAGATTTCCTCAACTCTCCAACAGCTCCAGGAAATTTGTTCTCTCACGTCCTACATGTCATGCAAATCTGCTTCATTGCCCTAGGCTGAGCGGCACTGAGAAACCAAAACTGCTTCGCATTCCTTCTACAAAGTCATACCTTAAGACCCCATCCTTACAGGAGAAAGTCGGCTTGCCTTCCTGCTGTAAACAAAGCACAGTTCTTCCTCTTACACTACAGGGTTTTAGAAGAAGCCCAGCGCGACAGCATACCTAGAGCACTCCTTGGGGGAGGCGGTTGGCTACACGCAGAACTCCGTGCCAAATAAACTTTATTCAAGGAAGGGAGCAGTTTGTAGCCAGAGTGTATATTTACTTGGTAGAAATCACAAGGAGGTAGGCTGCGTGTTCGCTGGAAACGGGGACCTGATGGCACAAGCCTTGCTTTCCCATTTTGAATGCTCCATTCATGCTGCCTTGAAGCTACCTAAATAACAGTTTTAGGACGTGTCTCTAGTCACTGTAGGCAGGGCTCAGGGAAGGGAACGAGTGTTCTCTACATCAACAGGTTGCTTTCGTAGCCTGAGTGGGAGCCTCTCCTGAGACGCTGTAGAGCTAAAAGGAAACTTGACGTGAGTCCTTTCCTCAAGGTAAAGCCTTGAAGAGCTCTGCCGAAGCTAAGTTTGGAGCAGTTTCATTGAGGCATTAGTTTCAGGTCTGTTTTCTTTTAATGTTAGTAAGCTTTTCAAGACAGTGAGGACCTCACGTGGGCACCCTATTCCCTGCAAGAACACCGAGTACCGGCAGGATCCACTGGGCTGCTAAGGAACATCCAGGCCCGGAAACCTTTCCCAGTCACTCTGTGTATTTTGAGTGTAGGGCAACACACTGCACTCTTCCTTGGGAGAGCTAGATTTCCTCATCCCTCTTTTGGCTCCAGGAAATGTGTTCTCTCATATCCTCCACGTCATGCAAATCTGTCTCTTTGCCCTAGGCTGAAGGGCACTGAGAAACCAAAACTGCTTCGCATTCCTTGCACAAAGTCATAGCTTAGGACCCCATCCTTACAGGAGAAAGTCGGCTTGCGTTCCTGCTGTAACCAAAGCACAGTTCTTCCTCTTACTCGCCAGGGTTTTAGAAGAAGCTAAGCGCGATAGCATACCTAGAGCGCTCCTTGGGGGAGGCGGTTGGCTACACGCAGAACTCCGTGCCAAATAAACTTTATTCAAGGAAGGGACCAGTGCGTAGCTTCAGGGTCCATTTACTTGGTAGAAATCACAAGGAGGTAGGCTGCATGTTCGCTGGAAACGGGGACCCGATGGCACAAGCCTTGCTTTCCCATTTTGAATGCTCCATTCATGCTGCCTTGAAGCTACCTAAATAACAGTTTTAGGACGGGTCTCTAGTCACTGTAGGCAGGGCTCTGGGAAGGGAACGAGTGTTCTCTCCCTCAACAGGGTGCTTCCTTAGCCTGGGTGGGAGCCTCTCCTGAGACGCTCTAGAGCTAAAAGGAAACTTGACGTGAGTCCTTTCCTCAAGGTAAAGCCTTGAAGAGCCCTGCAGAAGCTAAGTTTGGAGCAGTTTCCTTGAGGCATTAGTTTCAGGTCTGTTTTCTTTTAAGGTTAGTAAGCTTTTCAAGTCATCGAGGACCTCGCGTGGGCACCCTATTCCCTTCAAGAACACCGAGTACCGGCAGGCTCCACTGGGCTGCTAAGAAACATCCAGGCCTGGAAACCATTCCCAGTCACTCTGTGTATTTTGAGTGTAGGGCAACACACTGCACTCTTCCTTGGGAGAGCCAGATTTCCTCAGCTCTCCAACAGCTCCAGGAAATTTGTTCTCTCACGTCCTACATGTCATGCAAATTTGCCTCATTGCCCTAGGCTGAGCGGCACTGAGAAACCAAAACTGCTTCGCATTCCTTCTACAAAGTCATACCTTAAGACCCCATTCTTACAGGAGAAAGTCGGCTTGCCTTCCTGCTGTAAACAGAGCACAGTTCTTCCTCTTACACTACAGGGTTTTAGAAGAAGCCCAGCGCGATAGCATACCTAGAGCGCTCCTTGGGGGAGGCGGTTGGCTACACGCAGAACTCCGTGCCAAATAAACTTTATTCAAGGAACGGAGCAGTTTGTAGCCAGAGTGTATATTTACTTGGTAGAAATCACAAGGAGGTAGGCTGCGTGTTCGCTGGAAACGGGGACCTGATGGCACAAGCCTTGCTTTCCCATTTTGAATGCTCCATTCATGCTGCCTTGAAGCTACCTAAATAACAGTTTTAGGACGGGTCTCTAGTCACTGTAGGCAGGGCTCTGGGAAGGGAACGAGTGTTCTCTACATCAACAGGTTGCTTTCGTAGCCTGAGTGGGAGCCTCTCCTGACACGCTGTAGAGCTAAAAGGAAACTTGACGTGAGTCCTTTCCTCAAGGTAAAGCCTTGAATAGCCCTACCGAAGCTAAGTTTGGAGCAGTTTCCTTGAGGCATTAGTTTCAGGTCTGTTTTCTTTTAAGGTTAGTAAGCTTTTCAAGACAGCGAGGACCTCGCCTGGGCACCCTATTCCCTGCCAAAACACCGAATACAGGCAGGCTCCACTGGGCTGCTAAGAAACATCCAGGCCCGGAAACCTTTCCCAGTCACTCTGTGTATTTTGAGTGTAGGGCAACACACTGCACTCTTCCTTGGGAGAGCTAGATTTCCTCAGCCCTCTTTTGGCTCCAGGAAATGAGTTCTCTCATATCCTCCACGTCATGCAAATCTGCCTCTTAGCCCTAGGCTGAAGGGCACTGAGAAACCAAAACTGCTTCGCATTCCTTGCACAAAATCATAGCTTAGGACCCCATCCTTACAGGAGAAAGTCGGCTTGCGTTCCTGCTGTAACCAAAGCACAGTTCTTCCTCTTACACGGCAGGGTTTTAGAAGAAGCTAAGTGCGATAGCATACCTAGAGCGCTCCTTGGGGGAGGCGGTTGGCTACACGCAGAACTCCGTTGCAAATAAACTTTATTCAAGGAAGGGACCAGTGGGTAGCTTGAGGGTCCATTTACTTGGTAGAAATCACAAGGAGATAGGCTGCATGTTCGCTGGAAACGGGGACCTGATGGCACAGGCCTTGCTTTCCCATTTTGAATGCTCCATTCATGCTGCCTTGAAGCTACCTAAATAACAGTTTTAGGACGGGTCTCTAGTCACTGTAGGCAGGGCTCTGGGAAGGGAACGAGTGTTCTCTATATCAACAGGCTGCTTTTATAGCCTGGGTGGGAGCTTTTCCTGAGAAGCTCTAGAGCTAAAAGGAAACATGACGTGAGTCCTTTCCTCAAGGTAAAGCCTTGAATAGCCCTACCGAAGCTAAGTTTGGAGCAGTTTCCTTGAGGCATTAGTTTCAGGTCTGTTTTCTTTTAAGGTTAGTAAGCTTTTCAAGACAGCGAGGACCTCGCCTGGGCATCCTATTCCCTGCCAAAACACCGAGTACAGGCAGGCTCCACTGGGCTGCTAAGAAACATCCAGGCCCGGAAACCTTTCCCAGTCACTCTGTGTATTTTGAGTGTAGGGAAACACACTGCACTCTTCCTTGGGAGAGCTAGATTTCCTCAGCCCTCTTATGGCTCCAGGGAATGTGTTCTCTCATGTCCTCCACGTCATGCATATCTGCCTCATTGCCCTAGGCTGAAGGGCACTGAGAAACCAAAACTGCTTCGCATTCCTTCTACAAAGTAATATCTTAAGACCCCATCCTTACAGGAGAAAGTCTGCTTGCGTTCCAGCTGTAACCAAAGCACAATTCTTCCTCTTACACTACAGGGTTTTAGAAGAAAACCAGCGCGATAGCATACCTAGAGCGCTCCCTGGGGGAGGCGGTTGGCTACACGCAGAACTCCATGCCAAATAAACTTTATTCAAGGAAGGGACCAGTTTGTAGCCAGAGTGTATATTTACTTGGTAGAAATCACAAGGAGGTAGGCTGCGTGTTCGCTGGAAACGGGGCCTGATGGCACAAGCCTTGCTTTCCCATTTTGAATGCTCCATTCATGCTGCCTTGAAGTTACCTAAATAACAGTTTTAGGACGGGTCTCTAGTCACTGTAGGCAGGGGTCTGGGAAGGGAACGAGTGTTCTCTACATCAACAGGGTGCTTTTATAGCCTGGGTGGGAGCTTCTCCTGAGAAGCTCTAGAGCTAAAAGGAAACATGACGTGAGTTCTTTGCTCAAGGTAAAGCCTTGAATAGCCCTACCGAAGCTAAGTTTGGAGCAGTTTCCTCGAGGCATTAGTTTCAGGTCTGTTTTCTTTTAAGGTTAGTAAGCTTTTCAAGAAAGCGAGGACCTCTCCTGGGCACCCTATTCCCTGCAAGAACACCGAGTACAGGCAGGCTCCGCTGGGCTGCTAAGAAACATCCAGGCCTGGAAACCATTCCCAGTCACTCTGTGTATTTTGAGTGTAGGGCAACACACTGCACTCTTCCTTGGGAGAGCCAGATTTCCTCAACTCTCCAACAGCTCCAGGAAATTTGTTCTCTCACGTCCTACATGTCATGCAAATCTGCTTCATTGCCCTAGGCTGAGCGGCACTGAGAAACCAAAACTGCTTCGCATTCCTTCTACAAAGTCATACCTTAAGACCCCATCCTTACAGGAGAAAGTCGGCTTGCCTTCCTGCTGTAAACAAAGCACAGTTCTTCCTCTTACACTACAGGGTTTTAGAAGAAGCCCAGCGCGACAGCATACCTAGAGCACTCCTTGGGGGAGGCGGTTGGCTACACGCAGAACTCCGTGCCAAATAAACTTTATTCAAGGAAGGGAGCAGTTTGTAGCCAGAGTGTATATTTACTTGGTAGAAATCACAAGGAGGTAGGCTGCGTGTTCGCTGGAAACGGGGACCTGATGGCACAAGCCTTGCTTTCCCATTTTGAATGCTCCATTCATGCTGCCTTGAAGCTACCTAAATAACAGTTTTAGGACGTGTCTCTAGTCACTGTAGGCAGGGCTCAGGGAAGGGAACGAGTGTTCTCTACATCAACAGGTTGCTTTCGTAGCCTGAGTGGGAGCCTCTCCTGAGACGCTGTAGAGCTAAAAGGAAACTTGACGTGAGTCCTTTCCTCAAGGTAAAGCCTTGAAGAGCTCTGCCGAAGCTAAGTTTGGAGCAGTTTCATTGAGGCATTAGTTTCAGGTCTGTTTTCTTTTAATGTTAGTAAGCTTTTCAAGACAGTGAGGACCTCACGTGGGCACCCTATTCCCTGCAAGAACACCGAGTACCGGCAGGATCCACTGGGCTGCTAAGGAACATCCAGGCCCGGAAACCTTTCCCAGTCACTCTGTGTATTTTGAGTGTAGGGCAACACACTGCACTCTTCCTTGGGAGAGCTAGATTTCCTCATCCCTCTTTTGGCTCCAGGAAATGTGTTCTCTCATATCCTCCACGTCATGCAAATCTGTCTCTTTGCCCTAGGCTGAAGGGCACTGAGAAACCAAAACTGCTTCGCATTCCTTGCACAAAGTCATAGCTTAGGACCCCATCCTTACAGGAGAAAGTCGGCTTGCGTTCCTGCTGTAACCAAAGCACAGTTCTTCCTCTTACTCGCCAGGGTTTTAGAAGAAGCTAAGCGCGATAGCATACCTAGAGCGCTCCTTGGGGGAGGCGGTTGGCTACACGCAGAACTCCGTGCCAAATAAACTTTATTCAAGGAAGGGACCAGTGCGTAGCTTCAGGGTCCATTTACTTGGTAGAAATCACAAGGAGGTAGGCTGCATGTTCGCTGGAAACGGGGACCCGATGGCACAAGCCTTGCTTTCCCATTTTGAATGCTCCATTCATGCTGCCTTGAAGCTACCTAAATAACAGTTTTAGGACGGGTCTCTAGTCACTGTAGGCAGGGCTCTGGGAAGGGAACGAGTGTTCTCTCCCTCAACAGGGTGCTTCCTTAGCCTGGGTGGGAGCCTCTCCTGAGACGCTCTAGAGCTAAAAGGAAACTTGACGTGAGTCCTTTCCTCAAGGTAAAGCCTTGAAGAGCCCTGCAGAAGCTAAGTTTGGAGCAGTTTCCTTGAGGCATTAGTTTCAGGTCTGTTTTCTTTTAAGGTTAGTAAGCTTTTCAAGTCATCGAGGACCTCGCGTGGGCACCCTATTCCCTTCAAGAACACCGAGTACCGGCAGGCTCCACTGGGCTGCTAAGAAACATCCAGGCCTGGAAACCATTCCCAGTCACTCTGTGTATTTTGAGTGTAGGGCAACACACTGCACTCTTCCTTGGGAGAGCCAGATTTCCTCAGCTCTCCAACAGCTCCAGGAAATTTGTTCTCTCACGTCCTACATGTCATGCAAATTTGCCTCATTGCCCTAGGCTGAGCGGCACTGAGAAACCAAAACTGCTTCGCATTCCTTCTACAAAGTCATACCTTAAGACCCCATTCTTACAGGAGAAAGTCGGCTTGCCTTCCTGCTGTAAACAGAGCACAGTTCTTCCTCTTACACTACAGGGTTTTAGAAGAAGCCCAGCGCGATAGCATACCTAGAGCGCTCCTTGGGGGAGGCGGTTGGCTACACGCAGAACTCCGTGCCAAATAAACTTTATTCAAGGAACGGAGCAGTTTGTAGCCAGAGTGTATATTTACTTGGTAGAAATCACAAGGAGGTAGGCTGCGTGTTCGCTGGAAACGGGGACCTGATGGCACAAGCCTTGCTTTCCCATTTTGAATGCTCCATTCATGCTGCCTTGAAGCTACCTAAATAACAGTTTTAGGACGGGTCTCTAGTCACTGTAGGCAGGGCTCTGGGAAGGGAACGAGTGTTCTCTACATCAACAGGGTGCTTTTATAGCCTGGGTGGGAGCTTCTCCTGAGAAGCTCTAGAGCTAAAAGGAAACATGACGTGAGTTCTTTCCTCAAGGTAAAGCCTTGAATAGCCCTACCGAAGCTAAGTTTGGAGCAGTTTCCTTGAGGCATTAGTTTCAGGTCTGTTTTCTTTTAAGGTTAGTAAGCTTTTCAAGAAAGCGAGGACCTCTCCTGGGCACCCTATTCCCTGCAAGAACACCGAGTACAGGCAGGCGCCGCTGGGCTGCTAAGAAACATCCAGGCCTGGAAACCATTCCCAGTCACTCTGTGTATTTTGAGTGTAGGGCAACACACTGCACTCTTCCTTGGGAGAGCCAGATTTCCTCAACTCTCCAACAGCTCCAGGAAATTTGTTCTCTCACGTCCTACATGTCATGCAAATCTGCTTCATTGCCCTAGGCTGAGCGGCACTGAGAAACCAAAACTGCTTCGCATTCCTTCTACAAAGTCATACCTTAAGACCCCATCCTTACAGGAGAAAGTCGGCTTGCCTTCCTGCTGTAAACAAAGCACAGTTCTTCCTCTTACACTACAGGGTTTTAGAAGAAGCCCAGCGCGACAGCATACCTAGAGCGCTCCTTGGGGGAGGCGGTTGGCTACACGCAGAACTCCGTGCCAAATAAACTTTATTCAAGGAAGGGAGCAGTTTGTAGCCAGAGTGTATATTTACTTGGTAGAAATCACAAGGAGGTAGGCTGCGTGTTCGCTGGAAACGGGGACCTGATGGCACAAGCCTTGCTTTCCCATTTTGAATGCTCCATTCATGCTGCCTTGAAGCTACCTAAATAACAGTTTTAGGACGTGTCTCTAGTCACTGTAGGCAGGGCTCAGGGAAGGGAACGAGTGTTCTCTACATCAACAGGTTGCTTTCGTAGCCTGAGTGGGAGCCTCTCCTGAGACGGTGTAGAGCTAAAAGGAAACTTGACGTGAGTCCTTTCCTCAAGGTAAAGCCTTGAAGAGCTCTGCCGAAGCTAAGTTTGGAGCAGTTTCATTGAGGCATTAGTTTCAGGTCTGTTTTCTTTTAATGTTAGTAAGCTTTTCAAGACAGTGAGGACCTCACGTGGGCACCCTATTCCCTGCAAGAACACCGAGTACCGGCAGGCTCCACTGGGCTGCTAAGAAACATCCAGGCCTGGAAACCATTCCCAGTCACTCTGTGTATTTTGAGTGTAGGGCAACACACTGCACTCTTCCTTGGGAGAGCCAGACTTCCTCAGCTCTCCAACAGCTCCAGGAAATTTGTTCTCTCACGTCCTACATGTCATGCAAATCTGCTTCATTGCCCTAGGCTGAGCGGCACTGAGAAACCAAAACTGCTTCGCATTCCTTCTACAAAGTCATACCTTAAGACCCCATCCTTACAGGAGAAAGTCGGCTTGCCTTCCTGCTGTAAACAAAGCACAGTTCTTCCTCTTACACTACAGGGTTTTAGAAGAAGCCCAGCGCGACAGCATACCTAGAGCACTCCTTGGGGGAGGCGGTTGGCTACACGCAGAACTCCGTGCCAAATAAACTTTATTCAAGGAAGGGAGCAGTTTGTAGCCAGAGTGTATATTTACTTGGTAGAAATCACAAGGAGGTAGGCTGCGTGTTCGCTGGAAACGGGGACCTGATGGCACAAGCCTTGCTTTCCCATTTTGAATGCTCCATTCATGCTGCCTTGAAGCTACCTAAATAACAGTTTTAGGACGTGTCTCTAGTCACTGTAGGCAGGGCTCAGGGAAGGGAACGAGTGTTCTCTACATCAACAGGTTGCTTTCGTAGCCTGAGTGGGAGCCTCTCCTGAGACGCTGTAGAGCTAAAAGGAAACTTGACGTGAGTCCTTTCCTCAAGGTAAAGCCTTGAAGAGCTC
The DNA here is from genome assembly GCF_028021215.1 of Eschrichtius robustus. NCBI lineage: Eukaryota > Metazoa > Chordata > Mammalia > Artiodactyla > Eschrichtiidae > Eschrichtius > Eschrichtius robustus. The sequence continues at coordinate 38,240,818 of NC_090840.1, forward strand.
TGCCGAAGCTAAGTTTGGAGCAGTTTCATTGAGGCATTAGTTTCAGGTCTGTTTTCTTTTAATGTTAGTAAGCTTTTCAAGACAGTGAGGACCTCACGTGGGCACCCTATTCCCTGCAAGAACACCGAGTACCGGCAGGATCCACTGGGCTGCTAAGGAACATCCAGGCCCGGAAACCTTTCCCAGTCACTCTGTGTATTTTGAGTGTAGGGCAACACACTGCACTCTTCCTTGGGAGAGCTAGATTTCCTCATCCCTCTTTTGGCTCCAGGAAATGTGTTCTCTCATATCCTCCACGTCATGCAAATCTGTCTCTTTGCCCTAGGCTGAAGGGCACTGAGAAACCAAAACTGCTTCGCATTCCTTGCACAAAGTCATAGCTTAGGACCCCATCCTTACAGGAGAAAGTCGGCTTGCGTTCCTGCTGTAACCAAAGCACAGTTCTTCCTCTTACTCGCCAGGGTTTTAGAAGAAGCTAAGCGCGATAGCATACCTAGAGCGCTCCTTGGGGGAGGCGGTTGGCTACACGCAGAACTCCGTGCCAAATAAACTTTATTCAAGGTAGGGACCAGTGCGTAGCTTCAGGGTACATTTACTTGGTAGAAATCACAAGGAGGTAGGCTGCATGTTCGCTGGAAACGGGGACCCGATGGCACAAGCCTTGCTTTCCCATTTTGAATGCTCCATTCATGCTGCCTTGAAGCTACCTAAATAACAGTTTTAGGACGGGTCTCTAGTCACTGTAGGCAGGGCTCTGGGAAGGGAACGAGTGTTCTCTCCCTCAACAGGGTGCTTCCTTAGCCTGGGTGGGAGCCTCTCCTGAGACGCTCTAGAGCTAAAAGGAAACTTGACGTGAGTCCTTTCCTCAAGGTAAAGCCTTGAAGAGCCCTGCAGAAGCTAAGTTTGGAGCAGTTTCCTTGAGGCATTAGTTTCAGGTCTGTTTTCTTTTAAGGTTAGTAAGCTTTTCAAGTCATCGAGGACCTCGCGTGGGCACCCTATTCCCTTCAAGAACACCGAGTACCGGCAGGCTCCACTGGGCTGCTAAGAAACATCCAGGCCTGGAAACCATTCCCAGTCACTCTGTGTATTTTGAGTGTAGGGCAACACACTGCACTCTTCCTTGGGAGAGCCAGATTTCCTCAGCTCTCCAACAGCTCCAGGAAATTTGTTCTCTCACGTCCTACATGTCATGCAAATTTGCCTCATTGCCCTAGGCTGAGCGGCACTGAGAAACCAAAACTGCTTCGCATTCCTTCTACAAAGTCATACCTTAAGACCCCATTCTTACAGGAGAAAGTCGGCTTGCCTTCCTGCTGTAAACAGAGCACAGTTCTTCCTCTTACACTACAGGGTTTTAGAAGAAGCCCAGCGCGATAGCATACCTAGAGCGCTCCTTGGGGGAGGCGGTTGGCTACACGCAGAACTCCGTGCCAAATAAACTTTATTCAAGGAACGGAGCAGTTTGTAGCCAGAGTGTATATTTACTTGGTAGAAATCACAAGGAGGTAGGCTGCGTGTTCGCTGGAAACGGGGACCTGATGGCACAAGCCTTGCTTTCCCATTTTGAATGCTCCATTCATGCTGCCTTGAAGCTACCTAAATAACAGTTTTAGGCCGGGTCTCTAGTCACTGTAGGCAGGGCTCTGGGAAGGGAACGAGTGTTCTCTACATCAACAGGTTGCTTTCGTAGCCTGAGTGGGAGCCTCTCCTGACACGCTGTAGAGCTAAAAGGAAACTTGACGTGAGTCCTTTCCTCAAGGTAAAGCCTTGAATAGCCCTACCGAAGCTAAGTTTGGAGCAGTTTCCTTGAGGCATTAGTTTCAGGTCTGTTTTCTTTTAAGGTTAGTAAGCTTTTCAAGACAGCGAGGACCTCGCCTGGGCACCCTATTCCCTGCCAAAACACCGAATACAGGCAGGCTCCACTGGGCTGCTAAGAAACATCCAGGCCCGGAAACCTTTCCCAGTCACTCTGTGTATTTTGAGTGTAGGGCAACACACTGCACTCTTCCTTGGGAGAGCTAGATTTCCTCAGCCCTCTTTTGGCTCCAGGAAATGAGTTCTCTCATATCCTCCACGTCATGCAAATCTGCCTCTTAGCCCTAGGCTGAAGGGCACTGAGAAACCAAAACTGCTTCGCATTCCTTGCACAAAATCATAGCTTAGGACCCCATCCTTACAGGAGAAAGTCGGCTTGCGTTCCTGCTGTAACCAAAGCACAGTTCTTCCTCTTACACGGCAGGGTTTTAGAAGAAGCTAAGTGCGATAGCATACCTAGAGCGCTCCTTGGGGGAGGCGGTTGGCTACACGCAGAACTCCGTTGCAAATAAACTTTATTCAAGGAAGGGACCAGTGGGTAGCTTGAGGGTCCATTTACTTGGTAGAAATCACAAGGAGATAGGCTGCATGTTCGCTGGAAACGGGGACCTGATGGCACAGGCCTTGCTTTCCCATTTTGAATGCTCCATTCATGCTGCCTTGAAGCTACCTAAATAACAGTTTTAGGACGGGTCTCTAGTCACTGTAGGCAGGGCTCTGGGAAGGGAACGAGTGTTCTCTATATCAACAGGCTGCTTTTATAGCCTGGGTGGGAGCTTTTCCTGAGAAGCTCTAGAGCTAAAAGGAAACATGACGTGAGTCCTTTCCTCAAGGTAAAGCCTTGAATAGCCCTACCGAAGCTAAGTTTGGAGCAGTTTCCTTGAGGCATTAGTTTCAGGTCTGTTTTCTTTTAAGGTTAGTAAGCTTTTCAAGACAGCGAGGACCTCGCCTGGGCATCCTATTCCCTGCCAAAACACCGAGTACAGGCAGGCTCCACTGGGCTGCTAAGAAACATCCAGGCCCGGAAACCTTTCCCAGTCACTCTGTGTATTTTGAGTGTAGGGAAACACACTGCACTCTTCCTTGGGAGAGCTAGATTTCCTCAGCCCTCTTATGGCTCCAGGGAATGTGTTCTCTCATGTCCTCCACGTCATGCATATCTGCCTCATTGCCCTAGGCTGAAGGGCACTGAGAAACCAAAACTGCTTCGCATTCCTTCTACAAAGTAATATCTTAAGACCCCATCCTTACAGGAGAAAGTCTGCTTGCGTTCCAGCTGTAACCAAAGCACAATTCTTCCTCTTACACTACAGGGTTTTAGAAGAAAACCAGCGCGATAGCATACCTAGAGCGCTCCCTGGGGGAGGCGGTTGGCTACACGCAGAACTCCATGCCAAATAAACTTTATTCAAGGAAGGGACCAGTTTGTAGCCAGAGTGTATATTTACTTGGTAGAAATCACAAGGAGGTAGGCTGCGTGTTCGCTGGAAACGGGGCCTGATGGCACAAGCCTTGCTTTCCCATTTTGAATGCTCCATTCATGCTGCCTTGAAGTTACCTAAATAACAGTTTTAGGACGGGTCTCTAGTCACTGTAGGCAGGGGTCTGGGAAGGGAACGAGTGTTCTCTACATCAACAGGGTGCTTTTATAGCCTGGGTGGGAGCTTCTCCTGAGAAGCTCTAGAGCTAAAAGGAAACATGACGTGAGTTCTTTGCTCAAGGTAAAGCCTTGAATAGCCCTACCGAAGCTAAGTTTGGAGCAGTTTCCTCGAGGCATTAGTTTCAGGTCTGTTTTCTTTTAAGGTTAGTAAGCTTTTCAAGAAAGCGAGGACCTCTCCTGGGCACCCTATTCCCTGCAAGAACACCGAGTACAGGCAGGCTCCGCTGGGCTGCTAAGAAACATCCAGGCCTGGAAACCATTCCCAGTCACTCTGTGTATTTTGAGTGTAGGGCAACACACTGCACTCTTCCTTGGGAGAGCCAGATTTCCTCAACTCTCCAACAGCTCCAGGAAATTTGTTCTCTCACGTCCTACATGTCATGCAAATCTGCTTCATTGCCCTAGGCTGAGCGGCACTGAGAAACCAAAACTGCTTCGCATTCCTTCTACAAAGTCATACCTTAAGACCCCATCCTTACAGGAGAAAGTCGGCTTGCCTTCCTGCTGTAAACAAAGCACAGTTCTTCCTCTTACACTACAGGGTTTTAGAAGAAGCCCAGCGCGACAGCATACCTAGAGCACTCCTTGGGGGAGGCGGTTGGCTACACGCAGAACTCCGTGCCAAATAAACTTTATTCAAGGAAGGGAGCAGTTTGTAGCCAGAGTGTATATTTACTTGGTAGAAATCACAAGGAGGTAGGCTGCGTGTTCGCTGGAAACGGGGACCTGATGGCACAAGCCTTGCTTTCCCATTTTGAATGCTCCATTCATGCTGCCTTGAAGCTACCTAAATAACAGTTTTAGGACGTGTCTCTAGTCACTGTAGGCAGGGCTCAGGGAAGGGAACGAGTGTTCTCTACATCAACAGGTTGCTTTCGTAGCCTGAGTGGGAGCCTCTCCTGAGACGCTGTAGAGCTAAAAGGAAACTTGACGTGAGTCCTTTCCTCAAGGTAAAGCCTTGAAGAGCTCTGCCGAAGCTAAGTTTGGAGCAGTTTCATTGAGGCATTAGTTTCAGGTCTGTTTTCTTTTAATGTTAGTAAGCTTTTCAAGACAGTGAGGACCTCACGTGGGCACCCTATTCCCTGCAAGAACACCGAGTACCGGCAGGATCCACTGGGCTGCTAAGGAACATCCAGGCCCGGAAACCTTTCCCAGTCACTCTGTGTATTTTGAGTGTAGGGCAACACACTGCACTCTTCCTTGGGAGAGCTAGATTTCCTCATCCCTCTTTTGGCTCCAGGAAATGTGTTCTCTCATATCCTCCACGTCATGCAAATCTGTCTCTTTGCCCTAGGCTGAAGGGCACTGAGAAACCAAAACTGCTTCGCATTCCTTGCACAAAGTCATAGCTTAGGACCCCATCCTTACAGGAGAAAGTCGGCTTGCGTTCCTGCTGTAACCAAAGCACAGTTCTTCCTCTTACTCGCCAGGGTTTTAGAAGAAGCTAAGCGCGATAGCATACCTAGAGCGCTCCTTGGGGGAGGCGGTTGGCTACACGCAGAACTCCGTGCCAAATAAACTTTATTCAAGGAAGGGACCAGTGCGTAGCTTCAGGGTCCATTTACTTGGTAGAAATCACAAGGAGGTAGGCTGCATGTTCGCTGGAAACGGGGACCCGATGGCACAAGCCTTGCTTTCCCATTTTGAATGCTCCATTCATGCTGCCTTGAAGCTACCTAAATAACAGTTTTAGGACGGGTCTCTAGTCACTGTAGGCAGGGCTCTGGGAAGGGAACGAGTGTTCTCTCCCTCAACAGGGTGCTTCCTTAGCCTGGGTGGGAGCCTCTCCTGAGACGCTCTAGAGCTAAAAGGAAACTTGACGTGAGTCCTTTCCTCAAGGTAAAGCCTTGAAGAGCCCTGCAGAAGCTAAGTTTGGAGCAGTTTCCTTGAGGCATTAGTTTCAGGTCTGTTTTCTTTTAAGGTTAGTAAGCTTTTCAAGTCATCGAGGACCTCGCGTGGGCACCCTATTCCCTTCAAGAACACCGAGTACCGGCAGGCTCCACTGGGCTGCTAAGAAACATCCAGGCCTGGAAACCATTCCCAGTCACTCTGTGTATTTTGAGTGTAGGGCAACACACTGCACTCTTCCTTGGGAGAGCCAGATTTCCTCAGCTCTCCAACAGCTCCAGGAAATTTGTTCTCTCACGTCCTACATGTCATGCAAATTTGCCTCATTGCCCTAGGCTGAGCGGCACTGAGAAACCAAAACTGCTTCGCATTCCTTCTACAAAGTCATACCTTAAGACCCCATTCTTACAGGAGAAAGTCGGCTTGCCTTCCTGCTGTAAACAGAGCACAGTTCTTCCTCTTACACTACAGGGTTTTAGAAGAAGCCCAGCGCGATAGCATACCTAGAGCGCTCCTTGGGGGAGGCGGTTGGCTACACGCAGAACTCCGTGCCAAATAAACTTTATTCAAGGAACGGAGCAGTTTGTAGCCAGAGTGTATATTTACTTGGTAGAAATCACAAGGAGGTAGGCTGCGTGTTCGCTGGAAACGGGGACCTGATGGCACAAGCCTTGCTTTCCCATTTTGAATGCTCCATTCATGCTGCCTTGAAGCTACCTAAATAACAGTTTTAGGACGGGTCTCTAGTCACTGTAGGCAGGGCTCTGGGAAGGGAACGAGTGTTCTCTACATCAACAGGGTGCTTTTATAGCCTGGGTGGGAGCTTCTCCTGAGAAGCTCTAGAGCTAAAAGGAAACATGACGTGAGTTCTTTCCTCAAGGTAAAGCCTTGAATAGCCCTACCGAAGCTAAGTTTGGAGCAGTTTCCTTGAGGCATTAGTTTCAGGTCTGTTTTCTTTTAAGGTTAGTAAGCTTTTCAAGAAAGCGAGGACCTCTCCTGGGCACCCTATTCCCTGCAAGAACACCGAGTACAGGCAGGCGCCGCTGGGCTGCTAAGAAACATCCAGGCCTGGAAACCATTCCCAGTCACTCTGTGTATTTTGAGTGTAGGGCAACACACTGCACTCTTCCTTGGGAGAGCCAGATTTCCTCAACTCTCCAACAGCTCCAGGAAATTTGTTCTCTCACGTCCTACATGTCATGCAAATCTGCTTCATTGCCCTAGGCTGAGCGGCACTGAGAAACCAAAACTGCTTCGCATTCCTTCTACAAAGTCATACCTTAAGACCCCATCCTTACAGGAGAAAGTCGGCTTGCCTTCCTGCTGTAAACAAAGCACAGTTCTTCCTCTTACACTACAGGGTTTTAGAAGAAGCCCAGCGCGACAGCATACCTAGAGCGCTCCTTGGGGGAGGCGGTTGGCTACACGCAGAACTCCGTGCCAAATAAACTTTATTCAAGGAAGGGAGCAGTTTGTAGCCAGAGTGTATATTTACTTGGTAGAAATCACAAGGAGGTAGGCTGCGTGTTCGCTGGAAACGGGGACCTGATGGCACAAGCCTTGCTTTCCCATTTTGAATGCTCCATTCATGCTGCCTTGAAGCTACCTAAATAACAGTTTTAGGACGTGTCTCTAGTCACTGTAGGCAGGGCTCAGGGAAGGGAACGAGTGTTCTCTACATCAACAGGTTGCTTTCGTAGCCTGAGTGGGAGCCTCTCCTGAGACGGTGTAGAGCTAAAAGGAAACTTGACGTGAGTCCTTTCCTCAAGGTAAAGCCTTGAAGAGCTCTGCCGAAGCTAAGTTTGGAGCAGTTTCATTGAGGCATTAGTTTCAGGTCTGTTTTCTTTTAATGTTAGTAAGCTTTTCAAGACAGTGAGGACCTCACGTGGGCACCCTATTCCCTGCAAGAACACCGAGTACCGGCAGGCTCCACTGGGCTGCTAAGAAACATCCAGGCCTGGAAACCATTCCCAGTCACTCTGTGTATTTTGAGTGTAGGGCAACACACTGCACTCTTCCTTGGGAGAGCCAGACTTCCTCAGCTCTCCAACAGCTCCAGGAAATTTGTTCTCTCACGTCCTACATGTCATGCAAATCTGCTTCATTGCCCTAGGCTGAGCGGCACTGAGAAACCAAAACTGCTTCGCATTCCTTCTACAAAGTCATACCTTAAGACCCCATCCTTACAGGAGAAAGTCGGCTTGCCTTCCTGCTGTAAACAAAGCACAGTTCTTCCTCTTACACTACAGGGTTTTAGAAGAAGCCCAGCGCGACAGCATACCTAGAGCACTCCTTGGGGGAGGCGGTTGGCTACACGCAGAACTCCGTGCCAAATAAACTTTATTCAAGGAAGGGAGCAGTTTGTAGCCAGAGTGTATATTTACTTGGTAGAAATCACAAGGAGGTAGGCTGCGTGTTCGCTGGAAACGGGGACCTGATGGCACAAGCCTTGCTTTCCCATTTTGAATGCTCCATTCATGCTGCCTTGAAGCTACCTAAATAACAGTTTTAGGACGTGTCTCTAGTCACTGTAGGCAGGGCTCAGGGAAGGGAACGAGTGTTCTCTACATCAACAGGTTGCTTTCGTAGCCTGAGTGGGAGCCTCTCCTGAGACGCTGTAGAGCTAAAAGGAAACTTGACGTGAGTCCTTTCCTCAAGGTAAAGCCTTGAAGAGCTCTGCCGAAGCTAAGTTTGGAGCAGTTTCATTGAGGCATTAGTTTCAGGTCTGTTTTCTTTTAATGTTAGTAAGCTTTTCAAGACAGTGAGGACCTCACGTGGGCACCCTATTCCCTGCAAGAACACCGAGTACCGGCAGGATCCACTGGGCTGCTAAGGAACATCCAGGCCCGGAAACCTTTCCCAGTCACTCTGTGTATTTTGAGTGTAGGGCAACACACTGCACTCTTCCTTGGGAGAGCTAGATTTCCTCATCCCTCTTTTGGCTCCAGGAAATGTGTTCTCTCATATCCTCCACGTCATGCAAATCTGTCTCTTTGCCCTAGGCTGAAGGGCACTGAGAAACCAAAACTGCTTCGCATTCCTTGCACAAAGTCATAGCTTAGGACCCCATCCTTACAGGAGAAAGTCGGCTTGCGTTCCTGCTGTAACCAAAGCACAGTTCTTCCTCTTACTCGCCAGGGTTTTAGAAGAAGCTAAGCGCGATAGCATACCTAGAGCGCTCCTTGGGGGAGGCGGTTGGCTACACGCAGAACTCCGTGCCAAATAAACTTTATTCAAGGTAGGGACCAGTGCGTAGCTTCAGGGTACATTTACTTGGTAGAAATCACAAGGAGGTAGGCTGCATGTTCGCTGGAAACGGGGACCCGATGGCACAAGCCTTGCTTTCCCATTTTGAATGCTCCATTCATGCTGCCTTGAAGCTACCTAAATAACAGTTTTAGGACGGGTCTCTAGTCACTGTAGGCAGGGCTCTGGGAAGGGAACGAGTGTTCTCTCCCTCAACAGGGTGCTTCCTTAGCCTGGGTGGGAGCCTCTCCTGAGACGCTCTAGAGCTAAAAGGAAACTTGACGTGAGTCCTTTCCTCAAGGTAAAGCCTTGAAGAGCCCTGCAGAAGCTAAGTTTGGAGCAGTTTCCTTGAGGCATTAGTTTCAGGTCTGTTTTCTTTTAAGGTTAGTAAGCTTTTCAAGTCATCGAGGACCTCGCGTGGGCACCCTATTCCCTTCAAGAACACCGAGTACCGGCAGGCTCCACTGGGCTGCTAAGAAACATCCAGGCCTGGAAACCATTCCCAGTCACTCTGTGTATTTTGAGTGTAGGGCAACACACTGCACTCTTCCTTGGGAGAGCCAGATTTCCTCAGCTCTCCAACAGCTCCAGGAAATTTGTTCTCTCACGTCCTACATGTCATGCAAATTTGCCTCATTGCCCTAGGCTGAGCGGCACTGAGAAACCAAAACTGCTTCGCATTCCTTCTACAAAGTCATACCTTAAGACCCCATTCTTACAGGAGAAAGTCGGCTTGCCTTCCTGCTGTAAACAGAGCACAGTTCTTCCTCTTACACTACAGGGTTTTAGAAGAAGCCCAGCGCGATAGCATACCTAGAGCGCTCCTTGGGGGAGGCGGTTGGCTACACGCAGAACTCCGTGCCAAATAAACTTTATTCAAGGAACGGAGCAGTTTGTAGCCAGAGTGTATATTTACTTGGTAGAAATCACAAGGAGGTAGGCTGCGTGTTCGCTGGAAACGGGGACCTGATGGCACAAGCCTTGCTTTCCCATTTTGAATGCTCCATTCATGCTGCCTTGAAGCTACCTAAATAACAGTTTTAGGCCGGGTCTCTAGTCACTGTAGGCAGGGCTCTGGGAAGGGAACGAGTGTTCTCTACATCAACAGGTTGCTTTCGTAGCCTGAGTGGGAGCCTCTCCTGACACGCTGTAGAGCTAAAAGGAAACTTGACGTGAGTCCTTTCCTCAAGGTAAAGCCTTGAATAGCCCTACCGAAGCTAAGTTTGGAGCAGTTTCCTTGAGGCATTAGTTTCAGGTCTGTTTTCTTTTAAGGTTAGTAAGCTTTTCAAGACAGCGAGGACCTCGCCTGGGCACCCTATTCCCTGCCAAAACACCGAATACAGGCAGGCTCCACTGGGCTGCTAAGAAACATCCAGGCCCGGAAACCTTTCCCAGTCACTCTGTGTATTTTGAGTGTAGGGCAACACACTGCACTCTTCCTTGGGAGAGCTAGATTTCCTCAGCCCTCTTTTGGCTCCAGGAAATGAGTTCTCTCATATCCTCCACGTCATGCAAATCTGCCTCTTAGCCCTAGGCTGAAGGGCACTGAGAAACCAAAACTGCTTCGCATTCCTTGCACAAAATCATAGCTTAGGACCCCATCCTTACAGGAGAAAGTCGGCTTGCGTTCCTGCTGTAACCAAAGCACAGTTCTTCCTCTTACACGGCAGGGTTTTAGAAGAAGCTAAGTGCGATAGCATACCTAGAGCGCTCCTTGGGGGAGGCGGTTGGCTACACGCAGAACTCCGTTGCAAATAAACTTTATTCAAGGAAGGGACCAGTGGGTAGCTTGAGGGTCCATTTACTTGGTAGAAATCACAAGGAGATAGGCTGCATGTTCGCTGGAAACGGGGACCTGATGGCACAGGCCTTGCTTTCCCATTTTGAATGCTCCATTCATGCTGCCTTGAAGCTACCTAAATAACAGTTTTAGGACGGGTCTCTAGTCACTGTAGGCAGGGCTCTGGGAAGGGAACGAGTGTTCTCTATATCAACAGGCTGCTTTTATAGCCTGGGTGGGAGCTTTTCCTGAGAAGCTCTAGAGCTAAAAGGAAACATGACGTGAGTCCTTTCCTCAAGGTAAAGCCTTGAATAGCCCTACCGAAGCTAAGTTTGGAGCAGTTTCCTTGAGGCATTAGTTTCAGGTCTGTTTTCTTTTAAGGTTAGTAAGCTTTTCAAGACAGCGAGGACCTCGCCTGGGCATCCTATTCCCTGCCAAAACACCGAGTACAGGCAGGCTCCACTGGGCTGCTAAGAAACATCCAGGCCCGGAAACCTTTCCCAGTCACTCTGTGTATTTTGAGTGTAGGGCAACACACTGCACTCTTCCTTGGGAGAGCTAGATTTCCTCAGCCCTCTTATGGCTCCAGGGAATGTGTTCTCTCATGTCCTCCACGTCATGCAAATCTGCCTCATTGCCCTAGGCTGAAGGGCACTGAGAAACCAAAACTGCTTCGCATTCCTTCTACAAAGTAATATCTTAAGACCCCATCCTTACAGGAGAAAGTCTGCTTGCGTTCCAGCTGTAACCAAAGCACAATTCTTCCTCTTACACTACAGGGTTTTAGAAGAAAACCAGCGCGATAGCATACCTAGAGCGCTCCCTGGGGGAGGCGGTTGGCTACACGCAGAACTCCATGCCAAATAAACTTTATTCAAGGAAGGGACCAGTTTGTAGCCAGAGTGTATATTTACTTGGTAGAAATCACAAGGAGGTAGGCTGCGTGTTCGCTGGAAACGGGGCCTGATGGCACAAGCCTTGCTTTCCCATTTTGAATGCTCCATTCATGCTGCCTTGAAGTTACCTAAATAACAGTTTTAGGACGGGTCTCTAGTCACTGTAGGCAGGGGTCTGGGAAGGGAACGAGTGTTCTCTACATCAACAGGGTGCTTTTATAGCCTGGGTGGGAGCTTCTCCTGAGAAGCTCTAGAGCTAAAAGGAAACATGACGTGAGTTCTTTCCTCAAGGTAAAGCCTTGAATAGCCCTACCGAAGCTAAGTTTGGAGCAGTTTCCTTGAGGCATTAGTTTCAGGTCTGTTTTCTTTTAAGGTTAGTAAGCTTTTCAAGAAAGCGAGGACCTCTCCTGGGCACCCTATTCCCTGCAAGAACACCGAGTACAGGCAGGCTCCGCTGGGCTGCTAAGAAACATCCAGGCCTGGAAACCATTCCCAGTCACTCTGTGTATTTTGAGTGTAGGGCAACACACTGCACTCTTCCTTGGGAGAGCCAGATTTCCTCAACTCTCCAACAGCTCCAGGAAATTTGTTCTCTCACGTCCTACGTGTCATGCAAATCTGCTTCATTGCCCTAGGCTGAGCGGCACTGAGAAACCAAAACTGCTTCGCATTCCTTCTACAAAGTCATACCTTAAGACCCCATCCTTACAGGAGAAAGTCGGCTTGCCTTCCTGCTGTAAACAAAGCACAGTTCTTCCTCTTACACTACAGGGTTTTAGAAGAAGCCCAGCGCGACAGCATACCTAGAGCGCTCCTTGGGGGAGGCGGTTGGCTACACGCAGAACTCCGTGCCAAATAAACTTTATTCAAGGAAGGGAGCAGTTTGTAGCCAGAGTGTATATTTACTTGGTAGAAATCACAAGGAGGTAGGCTGCGTGTTCGCTGGAAACGGGGACCTGATGGCACAAGCCTTGCTTTCCCATTTTGAATGCTCCATTCATGCTGCCTTGAAGCTACCTAAATAACAGTTTTAGGACGTGTCTCTAGTCACTGTAGGCAGGGCTCAGGGAAGGGAACGAGTGTTCTCTACATCAACAGGTTGCTTTCGTAGCCTGAGTGGGAGCCTCTCCTGAGACGGTGTAGAGCTAAAAGGAAACTTGACGTGAGTCCTTTCCTCAAGGTAAAGCCTTGAAGAGCTCTGCCGAAGCTAAGTTTGGAGCAGTTTCATTGAGGCATTAGTTTCAGGTCTGTTTTCTTTTAATGTTAGTAAGCTTTTCAAGACAGTGAGGACCTCACGTGGGCACCCTATTCCCTGCAAGAACACCGAGTACCGGCAGGCTCCACTGGGCTGCTAAGAAACATCCAGGCCTGGAAACCATTCCCAGTCACTCTGTGTATTTTGAGTGTAGGGCAACACACTGCACTCTTCCTTGGGAGAGCCAGACTTCCTCAGCTCTCCAACAGCTCCAGGAAATTTGTTCTCTCACGTCCTACATGTCATGCAAATCTGCTTCATTGCCCTAGGCTGAGCGGCACTGAGAAACCAAAACTGCTTCGCATTCCTTCTACAAAGTCATACCTTAAGACCCCATCCTTACAGGAGAAAGTCGGCTTGCCTTCCTGCTGTAAACAAAGCACAGTTCTTCCTCTTACACTACAGGGTTTTAGAAGAAGCCCAGCGCGACAGCATACCTAGAGCACTCCTTGGGGGAGGCGGTTGGCTACACGCAGAACTCCGTGCCAAATAAACTTTATTCAAGGAAGGGAGCAGTTTGTAGCCAGAGTGTATATTTACTTGGTAGAAATCACAAGGAGGTAGGCTGCGTGTTCGCTGGAAACGGGGACCTGATGGCACAAGCCTTGCTTTCCCATTTTGAATGCTCCATTCATGCTGCCTTGAAGCTACCTAAATAACAGTTTTAGGACGTGTCTCTAGTCACTGTAGGCAGGGCTCAGGGAAGGGAACGAGTGTTCTCTACATCAACAGGTTGCTTTCGTAGCCTGAGTGGGAGCCTCTCCTGAGACGCTGTAGAGCTAAAAGGAAACTTGACGTGAGTCCTTTCCTCAAGGTAAAGCCTTGAAGAGCTCTGCCGAAGCTAAGTTTGGAGCAGTTTCATTGAGGCATTAGTTTCAGGTCTGTTTTCTTTTAATGTTAGTAAGCTTTTCAAGACAGTGAGGACCTCACGTGGGCACCCTATTCCCTGCAAGAACACCGAGTACCGGCAGGATCCACTGGGCTGCTAAGGAACATCCAGGCCCGGAAACCTTTCCCAGTCACTCTGTGTATTTTGAGTGTAGGGCAACACACTGCACTCTTCCTTGGGAGAGCTAGATTTCCTCATCCCTCTTTTGGCTCCAGGAAATGTGTTCTCTCATATCCTCCACGTCATGCAAATCTGTCTCTTTGCCCTAGGCTGAAGGGCACTGAGAAACCAAAACTGCTTCGCATTCCTTGCACAAAGTCATAGCTTAGGACCCCATCCTTACAGGAGAAAGTCGGCTTGCGTTCCTGCTGTAACCAAAGCACAGTTCTTCCTCTTACTCGCCAGGGTTTTAGAAGAAGCTAAGCGCGATAGCATACCTAGAGCGCTCCTTGGGGGAGGCGGTTGGCTACACGCAGAACTCCGTGCCAAATAAACTTTATTCAAGGAAGGGACCAGTGCGTAGCTTCAGGGTCCATTTACTTGGTAGAAATCACAAGGAGGTAGGCTGCATGTTCGCTGGAAACGGGGACCCGATGGCACAAGCCTTGCTTTCCCATTTTGAATGCTCCATTCATGCTGCCTTGAAGCTACCTAAATAACAGTTTTAGGACGGGTCTCTAGTCACTGTAGGCAGGGCTCTGGGAAGGGAACGAGTGTTCTCTCCCTCAACAGGGTGCTTCCTTAGCCTGGGTGGGAGCCTCTCCTGAGACGCTCTAGAGCTAAAAGGAAACTTGACGTGAGTCCTTTCCTCAAGGTAAAGCCTTGAAGAGCCCTGCAGAAGCTAAGTTTGGAGCAGTTTCCTTGAGGCATTAGTTTCAGGTCTGTTTTCTTTTAAGGTTAGTAAGCTTTTCAAGTCATCGAGGACCTCGCGTGGGCACCCTATTCCCTTCAAGAACACCGAGTACCGGCAGGCTCCACTGGGCTGCTAAGAAACATCCAGGCCTGGAAACCATTCCCAGTCACTCTGTGTATTTTGAGTGTAGGGCAACACACTGCACTCTTCCTTGGGAGAGCCAGATTTCCTCAGCTCTCCAACAGCTCCAGGAAATTTGTTCTCTCACGTCCTACATGTCATGCAAATTTGCCTCATTGCCCTAGGCTGAGCGGCACTGAGAAACCAAAACTGCTTCGCATTCCTTCTACAAAGTCATACCTTAAGACCCCATTCTTACAGGAGAAAGTCGGCTTGCCTTCCTGCTGTAAACAGAGCACAGTTCTTCCTCTTACACTACAGGGTTTTAGAAGAAGCCCAGCGCGATAGCATACCTAGAGCGCTCCTTGGGGGAGGCGGTTGGCTACACGCAGAACTCCGTGCCAAATAAACTTTATTCAAGGAACGGAGCAGTTTGTAGCCAGAGTGTATATTTACTTGGTAGAAATCACAAGGAGGTAGGCTGCGTGTTCGCTGGAAACGGGGACCTGATGGCACAAGCCTTGCTTTCCCATTTTGAATGCTCCATTCATGCTGCCTTGAAGCTACCTAAATAACAGTTTTAGGACGGGTCTCTAGTCACTGTAGGCAGGGCTCTGGGAAGGGAACGAGTGTTCTCTACATCAACAGGTTGCTTTCGTAGCCTGAGTGGGAGCCTCTCCTGACACGCTGTAGAGCTAAAAGGAAACTTGACGTGAGTCCTTTCCTCAAGGTAAAGCCTTGAATAGCCCTACCGAAGCTAAGTTTGGAGCAGTTTCCTTGAGGCATTAGTTTCAGGTCTGTTTTCTTTTAAGGTTAGTAAGCTTTTCAAGACAGCGAGGACCTCGCCTGGGCACCCTATTCCCTGCCAAAACACCGAATACAGGCAGGCTCCACTGGGCTGCTAAGAAACATCCAGGCCCGGAAACCTTTCCCAGTCACTCTGTGTATTTTGAGTGTAGGGCAACACACTGCACTCTTCCTTGGGAGAGCTAGATTTCCTCATCCCTCTTTTGGCTCCAGGAAATGAGTTCTCTCATATCCTCCACGTCATGCAAATCTGCCTCTTAGCCCTAGGCTGAAGGGCACTGAGAAACCAAAACTGCTTCGCATTCCTTGCACAAAATCATAGCTTAGGACCCCATCCTTACAGGAGAAAGTCGGCTTGCGTTCCTGCTGTAACCAAAGCACAGTTCTTCCTCTTACACGGCAGGGTTTTAGAAGAAGCTAAGTGCGATAGCATACCTAGAGCGCTCCTTGGGGGAGGCGGTTGGCTACACGCAGAACTCCGTTGCAAATAAACTTTATTCAAGGAAGGGACCAGTGGGTAGCTTGAGGGTCCATTTACTTGGTAGAAATCACAAGGAGATAGGCTGCATGTTCGCTGGAAACGGGGACCTGATGGCACAGGCCTTGCTTTCCCATTTTGAATGCTCCATTCATGCTGCCTTGAAGCTACCTAAATAACAGTTTTAGGACGGGTCTCTAGTCACTGTAGGCAGGGCTCTGGGAAGGGAACGAGTGTTCTCTATATCAACAGGCTGCTTTTATAGCCTGGGTGGGAGCTTTTCCTGAGAAGCTCTAGAGCTAAAAGGAAACATGACGTGAGTCCTTTCCTCAAGGTAAAGCCTTGAATAGCCCTACCGAAGCTAAGTTTGGAGCAGTTTCCTTGAGGCATTAGTTTCAGGTCTGTTTTCTTTTAAGGTTAGTAAGCTTTTCAAGACAGCGAGGACCTCGCCTGGGCATCCTATTCCCTGCCAAAACACCGAGTACAGGCAGGCTCCACTGGGCTGCTAAGAAACATCCAGGCCCGGAAACCTTTCCCAGTCACTCTGTGTATTTTGAGTGTAGGGCAACACACTGCACTCTTCCTTGGGAGAGCTAGATTTCCTCAGCCCTCTTATGGCTCCAGGGAATGTGTTCTCTCATGTCCTCCACGTCATGCAAATCTGCCTCATTGCCCTAGGCTGAAGGGCACTGAGAAACCAAAACTGCTTCGCATTCCTTCTACAAAGTAATATCTTAAGACCCCATCCTTACAGGAGAAAGTCTGCTTGCGTTCCAGCTGTAACCAAAGCACAATTCTTCCTCTTACACTACAGGGTTTTAGAAGAAAACCAGCGCGATAGCATACCTAGAGCGCTCCCTGGGGGAGGCGGTTGGCTACACGCAGAACTCCATGCCAAATAAACTTTATTCAAGGAAGGGACCAGTTTGTAGCCAGAGTGTATATTTACTTGGTAGAAATCACAAGGAGGTAGGCTGCGTGTTCGCTGGAAACGGGGCCTGATGGCACAAGCCTTGCTTTCCCATTTTGAATGCTCCATTCATGCTGCCTTGAAGTTACCTAAATAACAGTTTTAGGACGGGTCTCTAGTCACTGTAGGCAGGGGTCTGGGAAGGGAACGAGTGTTCTCTACATCAACAGGGTGCTTTTATAGCCTGGGTGGGAGATTCTCCTGAGAAGCTCTAGAGCTAAAAGGAAACATGACGTGAGTTCTTTCCTCAAGGTAAAGCCTTGAATAGCCCTACCGAAGCTAAGTTTGGAGCAGTTTCCTCGAGGCATTAGTTTCAGGTCTGTTTTCTTTTAAGGTTAGTAAGCTTTTCAAGAAAGCGAGGACCTCTCCTGGGCACCCTATTCCCTGCAAGAACACCGAGTACAGGCAGACTCCGCTGGGCTGCTAAGAAACATCCAGGCCTGGAAACCATTCCCAGTCACTCTGTGTATTTTGAGTGTAGGGCAACACACTGCACTCTTCCTTGGGAGAGCCAGATTTCCTCAACTCTCCAACAGCTCCAGGAAATTTGTTCTCTCACGTCCTACATGTCATGCAAATCTGCTTCATTGCCCTAGGCTGAGCGGCACTGAGAAACCAAAACTGCTTCGCATTCCTTCTACAAAGTCATACCTTAAGACCCCATCCTTACAGGAGAAAGTCGGCTTGCCTTCCTGCTGTAAACAAAGCACAGTTCTTCCTCTTACACTACAGGGTTTTAGAAGAAGCCCAGCGCGACAGCATACCTAGAGCGCTCCTTGGGGGAGGCGGTTGGCTACACGCAGAACTCCGTGCCAAATAAACTTTATTCAAGGAAGGGAGCAGTTTGTAGCCAGAGTGTATATTTACTTGGTAGAAATCACAAGGAGGTAGGCTGCGTGTTCGCTGGAAACGGGGACCTGATGGCACAAGCCTTGCTTTCCCATTTTGAATGCTCCATTCATGCTGCCTTGAAGCTACCTAAATAACAGTTTTAGGACGTGTCTCTAGTCACTGTAGGCAGGGCTCAGGGAAGGGAACGAGTGTTCTCTACATCAACAGGTTGCTTTCGTAGCCTGAGTGGGAGCCTCTCCTGAGACGGTGTAGAGCTAAAAGGAAACTTGACGTGAGTCCTTTCCTCAAGGTAAAGCCTTGAAGAGCTCTGCCGAAGCTAAGTTTGGAGCAGTTTCATTGAGGCATTAGTTTCAGGTCTGTTTTCTTTTAATGTTAGTAAGCTTTTCAAGACAGTGAGGACCTCACGTGGGCACCCTATTCCCTGCAAGAACACCGAGTACCGGCAGGCTCCACTGGGCTGCTAAGAAACATCCAGGCCTGGAAACCATTCCCAGTCACTCTGTGTATTTTGAGTGTAGGGCAACACACTGCACTCTTCCTTGGGAGAGCCAGATTTCCTCAGCTCTCCAACAGCTCCAGGAAATTTGTTCTCTCATGTCCTACATGTCATGCAAATCTGCTTCATTGCCCTAGGCTGAGCGGCACTGAGAAACCAAAACTGCTTCGCATTCCTTCTACAAAGTCATACCTTAAGACCCCATCCTTACAGGAGAAAGTCGGCTTGCCTTCCTGCTGTAAACAAAGCACAGTTCTTCCTCTTACACTACAGGGTTTTAGAAGAAGCCCAGCGCGACAGCATACCTAGAGCGCTCCTTGGGGGAGGCGGTTGGCTACACGCAGAACTCCGTGCCAAATAAACTTTATTCAAGGAAGGGAGCAGTTTGTAGCCAGAGTGTATATTTACTTGGTAGAAATCACAAGGAGGTAGGCTGCGTGTTCGCTGGAAACGGGGACCTGAATGCACAAGCCTTGCTTTCCCATTTTGAATGCTCCATTCATGCTGACTTGAAGCTACCTAAATAACAGTTTTAGGACGTGTCTCTAGTCACTGTAGGCAGGGCTCAGGGAAGGGAACGAGTGTTCTCTACATCAACAGGTTGCTTTCGTAGCCTGAGTGGGAGCCTCTCCTGAGACGCTGTAGAGCTAAAAGGAAACTTGACGTGAGTCCTTTCCTCAAGGTAAAGCCTTGAAGAGCTCTGCCGAAGCTAAGTTTGGAGCAGTTTCCTTGAGGCATTAGTTTCAGGTCTGTTTTCTTTTAATGTTAGTAAGCTTTTCAAGACAGTGAGGACCTCACGTGGGCACCCTATTCCCTGCAAGAACACCGAGTACCGGCAGGATCCACTCGGCTGCTAAGAAACATCCAGGCCTGGAAACCATTCCCAGTCACTCTGTGTATTTTGAGTGTAGGGCAACACACTGCACTCTTCCTTGGGAGAGCCAGATTTCCTCAGCTCTCCAACAGCTCCAGGAAATTTGTTCTCTCACGTCCTACATGTCATGCAAATCTGCTTCATTGCCCTAGGCTGAGCGGCACTGAGAAACCAAAACTGCTTCGCATTCCTTCTACAAAGTCATACCTTAAGACCCCATCCTTACAGGAGAAAGTCGGCTTGCCTTCCTGCTGTAAACAAAGCACAGTTCCTCTTACACTACAGGGTTTTAGAAGAAGCCCAGCGCGACAGCATACCTAGAGCACTCCTTGGGGGAGGCGGTTGGCTACACGCAGAACTCCGTGCCAAATAAACTTTATTCAAGGAAGGGAGCAGTTTGTAGCCAGAGTGTATATTTACTTGGTAGAAATCACAAGGAGGTAGGCTGCGTGTTCGCTGGAAACGGGGACCTGATGGCACAAGCCTTGCTTTCCCATTTTGAATGCTCCATTCATGCTGCCTTGAAGCTACCTAAATAACAGTTTTAGGACGTGTCTCTAGTCACTGTAGGCAGGGCTCAGGGAAGGGAACGAGTGTTCTCTACATCAACAGGTTGCTTTCGTAGCCTGAGTGGGAGCCTCTCCTGAGACGCTGTAGAGCTAAAAGGAAACTTGACGTGAGTCCTTTCCTCAAGGTAAAGCCTTGAAGAGCTCTGCCGAAGCTAAGTTTGGAGCAGTTTCCTTGAGGCATTAGTTTCAGGTCTGTTTTCTTTTAATGTTAGTAAGCTTTTCAAGACAGTGAGGACCTCACGTGGGCACCCTATTCCCTGCAAGAACACCGAGTACCGGCAGGATCCACTGGGCTGCTAAGGAACATCCAGGCCCGGAAACCTTTCCCAGTCACTCTGTGTATTTTGAGTGTAGGGCAACACACTGCACTCTTCCTTGGGAGAGCTAGATTTCCTCATCCCTCTTTTGGCTCCAGGAAATGTGTTCTCTCATATCCTCCACGTCATGCAAATCTGTCTCTTTGCCCTAGGCTGAAGGGCACTGAGAAACCAAAACTGCTTCGCATTCCTTGCACAAAGTCATAGCTTAGGACCCCATCCTTACAGGAGAAAGTCGGCTTGCGTTCCTGCTGTAACCAAAGCACAGTTCTTCCTCTTACTCGCCAGGGTTTTAGAAGAAGCTAAGCGCGATAGCATACCTAGAGCGCTCCTTGGGGGAGGCGGTTGGCTACACGCAGAACTCCGTGCCAAATAAACTTTATTCAAGGAAGGGACCAGTGCGTAGCTTCAGGGTACATTTACTTGGTAGAAATCACAAGGAGGTAGGCTGCATGTTCGCTGGAAACGGGGACCCGATGGCACAAGCCTTGCTTTCCCATTTTGAATGCTCCATTCATGCTGCCTTGAAGCTACCTAAATAACAGTTTTAGGACGGGTCTCTAGTCACTGTAGGCAGGGCTCTGGGAAGGGAACGAGTGTTCTCTCCCTCAACAGGGTGCTTCCTTAGCCTGGGTGGGAGCCTCTCCTGAGACGCTCTAGAGCTAAAAGGAAACTTGACGTGAGTCCTTTCCTCAAGGTAAAGCCTTGAAGAGCCCTGCAGAAGCTAAGTTTGGAGCAGTTTCCTTGAGGCATTAGTTTCAGGTCTGTTTTCTTTTAAGGTTAGTAAGCATTTCAAGTCATCGAGGACCTCGCGTGGGCACCCTATTCCCTTCAAGAACACCGAGTACCGGCAGGCTCCACTGGGCTGCTAAGAAACATCCAGGCCTGGAAACCATTCCCAGTCACTCTGTGTATTTTGAGTGTAGGGCAACACACTGCACTCTTCCTTGGGAGAGCCAGATTTCCTCAGCTCTCCAACAGCTCCAGGAAATTTGTTCTCTCACGTCCTACATGTCATGCAAATTTGCCTCATTGCCCTAGGCTGAGCGGCACTGAGAAACCAAAACTGCTTCGCATTCCTTCTACAAAGTCATACCTTAAGACCCCATTCTTACAGGAGAAAGTCGGCTTGCCTTCCTGCTGTAAACAGAGCACAGTTCTTCCTCTTACACTACAGGGTTTTAGAAGAAGCCCAGCGCGATAGCATACCTAGAGCGCTCCTTGGGGGAGGCGGTTGGCTACACGCAGAACTCCGTGCCAAATAAACTTTATTCAAGGAACGGAGCAGTTTGTAGCCAGAGTGTATATTTACTTGGTAGAAATCACAAGGAGGTAGGCTGCGTGTTCGCTGGAAACGGGGACCTGATGGCACAAGCCTTGCTTTCCCATTTTGAATGCTCCATTCATGCTGCCTTGAAGCTACCTAAATAACAGTTTTAGGACGGGTCTCTAGTCACTGTAGGCAGGGCTCTGGGAAGGGAACGAGTGTTCTCTACATCAACAGGTTGCTTTCGTAGCCTGAGTGGGAGCCTCTCCTGACACGCTGTAGAGCTAAAAGGAAACTTGACGTGAGTCCTTTCCTCAAGGTAAAGCCTTGAATAGCCCTACCGAAGCTAAGTTTGGAGCAGTTTCCTTGAGGCATTAGTTTCAGGTCTGTTTTCTTTTAAGGTTAGTAAGCTTTTCAAGACAGCGAGGACCTCGCCTGGGCACCCTATTCCCTGCCAAAACACCGAATACAGGCAGGCTCCACTGGGCTGCTAAGAAACATCCAGGCCCGGAAACCTTTCCCAGTCACTCTGTGTATTTTGAGTGTAGGGCAACACACTGCACTCTTCCTTGGGAGAGCTAGATTTCCTCAGCCCTCTTTTGGCTCCAGGAAATGAGTTCTCTCATATCCTCCACGTCATGCAAATCTGCCTCTTAGCCCTAGGCTGAAGGGCACTGAGAAACCAAAACTGCTTTGCATTCCTTGCACAAAGTCATAGCTTAGGACCCCATCCTTACAGGAGAAAGTTGGCTTGCGTTCCTGCTGTAACCAAAGCACAGTTCTTCCTCTTACACGGCAGGGTTTTAGAAGAAGCTAAGTGCGATAGCATACCTAGAGCGCTCCTTGGGGGAGGCGGTTGGCTACACGCAGAACTCCGTTGCAAATAAACTTTATTCAAGGAAGGGACCAGTGGGTAGCTTGAGGGTCCATTTACTTGGTAGAAATCACAAGGAGATAGGCTGCATGTTCGCTGGAAACGGGGACCTGATGGCACAGGCCTTGCTTTCCCATTTTGAATGCTCCATTCATGCTGCCTTGAAGCTACCTAAATAACAGTTTTAGGACGGGTCTCTAGTCACTGTAGGCAGGGCTCTGGGAAGGGAACGAGTGTTCTCTATATCAACAGGCTGCTTTTATAGCCTGGGTGGGAGCTTTTCCTGAGAAGCTCTAGAGCTAAAAGGAAACATGACGTGAGTCCTTTCCTCAAGGTAAAGCCTTGAATAGCCCTACCGAAGCTAAGTTTGGAGCAGTTTCCTTGAGGCATTAGTTTCAGGTCTGTTTTCTTTTAAGGTTAGTAAGCTTTTCAAGACAGCGAGGACCTCGCCTGGGCATCCTATTCCCTGCCAAAACACCGAGTACAGGCAGGCTCCACTGGGCTGCTAAGAAACATCCAGGCCCGGAAACCTTTCCCAGTCACTCTGTGTATTTTGAGTGTAGGGCAACACACTGCACTCTTCCTTGGGAGAGCTAGATTTCCTCAGCCCTCTTATGGCTCCAGGGAATGTGTTCTCTCATGTCCTCCACGTCATGCAAATCTGCCTCATTGCCCTAGGCTGAAGGGCACTGAGAAACCAAAACTGCTTCGCATTCCTTCTACAAAGTAATATCTTAAGACCCCATCCTTACAGGAGAAAGTCTGCTTGCGTTCCAGCTGTAACCAAAGCACAGTTCTTCCTCTTACACTACAGGGTTTTAGAAGAAAACCAGCGCGATAGCATACCTAGAGCGCTCCCTGGGGGAGGCGGTTGGCTACACGCAGAACTCCATGCCAAATAAACTTTATTCAAGGAAGGGACCAGTTTGTAGCCAGAGTGTATATTTACTTGGTAGAAATCACAAGGAGGTAGGCTGCGTGTTCGCTGGAAACGGGGCCTGATGGCACAAGACTTGCTTTCCCATTTTGAATGCTCCATTCATGCTGCCTTGAAGTTACCTAAATAACAGTTTTAGGACGGGTCTCTAGTCACTGTAGGCAGGGGTCTGGGAAGGGAACGAGTGTTCTCTACATCAACAGGGTGCTTTTATAGCCTGGGTGGGAGCTTCTCCTGAGAAGCTCTAGAGCTAAAAGGAAACATGACGTGAGTTCTTTCCTCAAGGTAAAGCCTTGAATAGCCCTACCGAAGCTAAGTTTGGAGCAGTTTCCTTGAGGCATTAGTTTCAGGTCTGTTTTCTTTTAAGGTTAGTAAGCTTTTCAAGAAAGCGAGGACCTCTCCTGGGCACCCTATTCCCTGCAAGAACACCGAGTACAGGCAGGCTCCGCTGGGCTGCTAAGAAACATCCAGGCCTGGAAACCATTCCCAGTCACTCTGTGTATTTTGAGTGTAGGGCAACACACTGCACTCTTCCTTGGGAGAGCCAGATTTCCTCAACTCTCCAACAGCTCCAGGAAATTTGTTCTCTCACGTCCTACGTGTCATGCAAATCTGCTTCATTGCCCTAGGCTGAGCGGCACTGAGAAACCAAAACTGCTTCGCATTCCTTCTACAAAGTCATACCTTAAGACCCCATCCTTACAGGAGAAAGTCGGCTTGCCTTCCTGCTGTAAACAAAGCACAGTTCTTCCTCTTACACTACAGGGTTTTAGAAGAAGCCCAGCGCGACAGCATACCTAGAGCGCTCCTTGGGGGAGGCGGTTGGCTACACGCAGAACTCCGTGCCAAATAAACTTTATTCAAGGAAGGGAGCAGTTTGTAGCCAGAGTGTATATTTACTTGGTAGAAATCACAAGGAGGTAGGCTGCGTGTTCGCTGGAAACGGGGACCTGATGGCACAAGCCTTGCTTTCCCATTTTGAATGCTCCATTCATGCTGCCTTGAAGCTACCTAAATAACAGTTTTAGGACGTGTCTCTAGTCACTGTAGGCAGGGCTCAGGGAAGGGAACGAGTGTTCTCTACATCAACAGGTTGCTTTCGTAGCCTGAGTGGGAGCCTCTCCTGAGACGCTGTAGAGCTAAAAGGAAACTTGACGTGAGTCCTTTCCTCAAGGTAAAGCCTTGAAGAGCTCTGCCGAAGCTAAGTTTGGAGCAGTTTCATTGAGGCATTAGTTTCAGGTCTGTTTTCTTTTAATGTTAGTAAGCTTTTCAAGACAGTGAGGACCTCACGTGGGCACCCTATTCCCTGCAAGAACACCGAGTACCGGCAGGCTCCACTGGGCTGCTAAGAAACATCCAGGCCTGGAAACCATTCCCAGTCACTCTGTGTATTTTGAGTGTAGGGCAACACACTGCACTCTTCCTTGGGAGAGCCAGACTTCCTCAGCTCTCCAACAGCTCCAGGAAATTTGTTCTCTCACGTCCTACATGTCATGCAAATCTGCTTCATTGCCCTAGGCTGAGCGGCACTGAGAAACCAAAACTGCTTCGCATTCCTTCTACAAAGTCATACCTTAAGACCCCATCCTTACAGGAGAAAGTCGGCTTGCCTTCCTGCTGTAAACAAAGCACAGTTCTTCCTCTTACACTACAGGGTTTTAGAAGAAGCCCAGCGCGACAGCATACCTAGAGCACTCCTTGGGGGAGGCGGTTGGCTACACGCAGAACTCCGTGCCAAATAAACTTTATTCAAGGAAGGGAGCAGTTTGTAGCCAGAGTGTATATTTACTTGGTAGAAATCACAAGGAGGTAGGCTGCGTGTTCGCTGGAAACGGGGACCTGATGGCACAAGCCTTGCTTTCCCATTTTGAATGCTCCATTCATGCTGCCTTGAAGCTACCTAAATAACAGTTTTAGGACGTGTCTCTAGTCACTGTAGGCAGGGCTCAGGGAAGGGAACGAGTGTTCTCTACATCAACAGGTTGCTTTCGTAGCCTGAGTGGGAGCCTCTCCTGAGACGCTGTAGAGCTAAAAGGAAACTTGACGTGAGTCCTTTCCTCAAGGTAAAGCCTTGAAGAGCTCTGCCGAAGCTAAGTTTGGAGCAGTTTCATTGAGGCATTAGTTTCAGGTCTGTTTTCTTTTAATGTTAGTAAGCTTTTCAAGACAGTGAGGACCTCACGTGGGCACCCTATTCCCTGCAAGAACACCGAGTACCGGCAGGATCCACTGGGCTGCTAAGGAACATCCAGGCCCGGAAACCTTTCCCAGTCACTCTGTGTATTTTGAGTGTAGGGCAACACACTGCACTCTTCCTTGGGAGAGCTAGATTTCCTCATCCCTCTTTTGGCTCCAGGAAATGTGTTCTCTCATATCCTCCACGTCATGCAAATCTGTCTCTTTGCCCTAGGCTGAAGGGCACTGAGAAACCAAAACTGCTTCGCATTCCTTGCACAAAGTCATAGCTTAGGACCCCATCCTTACAGGAGAAAGTCGGCTTGCGTTCCTGCTGTAACCAAAGCACAGTTCTTCCTCTTACTCGCCAGGGTTTTAGAAGAAGCTAAGCGCGATAGCATACCTAGAGCGCTCCTTGGGGGAGGCGGTTGGCTACACGCAGAACTCCGTGCCAAATAAACTTTATTCAAGGAAGGGACCAGTGCGTAGCTTCAGGGTCCATTTACTTGGTAGAAATCACAAGGAGGTAGGCTGCATGTTCGCTGGAAACGGGGACCCGATGGCACAAGCCTTGCTTTCCCATTTTGAATGCTCCATTCATGCTGCCTTGAAGCTACCTAAATAACAGTTTTAGGACGGGTCTCTAGTCACTGTAGGCAGGGCTCTGGGAAGGGAACGAGTGTTCTCTCCCTCAACAGGGTGCTTCCTTAGCCTGGGTGGGAGCCTCTCCTGAGACGCTCTAGAGCTAAAAGGAAACTTGACGTGAGTCCTTTCCTCAAGGTAAAGCCTTGAAGAGCCCTGCAGAAGCTAAGTTTGGAGCAGTTTCCTTGAGGCATTAGTTTCAGGTCTGTTTTCTTTTAAGGTTAGTAAGCTTTTCAAGTCATCGAGGACCTCGCGTGGGCACCCTATTCCCTTCAAGAACACCGAGTACCGGCAGGCTCCACTGGGCTGCTAAGAAACATCCAGGCCTGGAAACCATTCCCAGTCACTCTGTGTATTTTGAGTGTAGGGCAACACACTGCACTCTTCCTTGGGAGAGCCAGATTTCCTCAGCTCTCCAACAGCTCCAGGAAATTTGTTCTCTCACGTCCTACATGTCATGCAAATTTGCCTCATTGCCCTAGGCTGAGCGGCACTGAGAAACCAAAACTGCTTCGCATTCCTTCTACAAAGTCATACCTTAAGACCCCATTCTTACAGGAGAAAGTCGGCTTGCCTTCCTGCTGTAAACAGAGCACAGTTCTTCCTCTTACACTACAGGGTTTTAGAAGAAGCCCAGCGCGATAGCATACCTAGAGCGCTCCTTGGGGGAGGCGGTTGGCTACACGCAGAACTCCGTGCCAAATAAACTTTATTCAAGGAACGGAGCAGTTTGTAGCCAGAGTGTATATTTACTTGGTAGAAATCACAAGGAGGTAGGCTGCGTGTTCGCTGGAAACGGGGACCTGATGGCACAAGCCTTGCTTTCCCATTTTGAATGCTCCATTCATGCTGCCTTGAAGCTACCTAAATAACAGTTTTAGGACGGGTCTCTAGTCACTGTAGGCAGGGCTCTGGGAAGGGAACGAGTGTTCTCTACATCAACAGGTTGCTTTCGTAGCCTGAGTGGGAGCCTCTCCTGACACGCTGTAGAGCTAAAAGGAAACTTGACGTGAGTCCTTTCCTCAAGGTAAAGCCTTGAATAGCCCTACCGAAGCTAAGTTTGGAGCAGTTTCCTTGAGGCATTAGTTTCAGGTCTGTTTTCTTTTAAGGTTAGTAAGCTTTTCAAGACAGCGAGGACCTCGCCTGGGCACCCTATTCCCTGCCAAAACACCGAATACAGGCAGGCTCCACTGGGCTGCTAAGAAACATCCAGGCCCGGAAACCTTTCCCAGTCACTCTGTGTATTTTGAGTGTAGGGCAACACACTGCACTCTTCCTTGGGAGAGCTAGATTTCCTCAGCCCTCTTTTGGCTCCAGGAAATGAGTTCTCTCATATCCTCCACGTCATGCAAATCTGCCTCTTAGCCCTAGGCTGAAGGGCACTGAGAAACCAAAACTGCTTCGCATTCCTTGCACAAAATCATAGCTTAGGACCCCATCCTTACAGGAGAAAGTCGGCTTGCGTTCCTGCTGTAACCAAAGCACAGTTCTTCCTCTTACACGGCAGGGTTTTAGAAGAAGCTAAGTGCGATAGCATACCTAGAGCGCTCCTTGGGGGAGGCGGTTGGCTACACGCAGAACTCCGTTGCAAATAAACTTTATTCAAGGAAGGGACCAGTGGGTAGCTTGAGGGTCCATTTACTTGGTAGAAATCACAAGGAGATAGGCTGCATGTTCGCTGGAAACGGGGACCTGATGGCACAGGCCTTGCTTTCCCATTTTGAATGCTCCATTCATGCTGCCTTGAAGCTACCTAAATAACAGTTTTAGGACGGGTCTCTAGTCACTGTAGGCAGGGCTCTGGGAAGGGAACGAGTGTTCTCTATATCAACAGGCTGCTTTTATAGCCTGGGTGGGAGCTTTTCCTGAGAAGCTCTAGAGCTAAAAGGAAACATGACGTGAGTCCTTTCCTCAAGGTAAAGCCTTGAATAGCCCTACCGAAGCTAAGTTTGGAGCAGTTTCCTTGAGGCATTAGTTTCAGGTCTGTTTTCTTTTAAGGTTAGTAAGCTTTTCAAGACAGCGAGGACCTCGCCTGGGCATCCTATTCCCTGCCAAAACACCGAGTACAGGCAGGCTCCACTGGGCTGCTAAGAAACATCCAGGCCCGGAAACCTTTCCCAGTCACTCTGTGTATTTTGAGTGTAGGGCAACACACTGCACTCTTCCTTGGGAGAGCTAGATTTCCTCAGCCCTCTTATGGCTCCAGGGAATGTGTTCTCTCATGTCCTCCACGTCATGCAAATCTGCCTCATTGCCCTAGGCTGAAGGGCACTGAGAAACCAAAACTGCTTCGCATTCCTTCTACAAAGTAATATCTTAAGACCCCATCCTTACAGGAGAAAGTCTGCTTGCGTTCCAGCTGTAACCAAAGCACAATTCTTCCTCTTACACTACAGGGTTTTAGAAGAAAACCAGCGCGATAGCATACCTAGAGCGCTCCCTGGGGGAGGCGGTTGGCTACACGCAGAACTCCATGCCAAATAAACTTTATTCAAGGAAGGGACCAGTTTGTAGCCAGAGTGTATATTTACTTGGTAGAAATCACAAGGAGGTAGGCTGCGTGTTCGCTGGAAACGGGGCCTGATGGCACAAGCCTTGCTTTCCCATTTTGAATGCTCCATTCATGCTGCCTTGAAGTTACCTAAATAACAGTTTTAGGACGGGTCTCTAGTCACTGTAGGCAGGGGTCTGGGAAGGGAACGAGTGTTCTCTACATCAACAGGGTGCTTTTATAGCCTGGGTGGGAGCTTCTCCTGAGAAGCTCTAGAGCTAAAAGGAAACATGACGTGAGTTCTTTCCTCAAGGTAAAGCCTTGAATAGCCCTACCGAAGCTAAGTTTGGAGCAGTTTCCTTGAGGCATTAGTTTCAGGTCTGTTTTCTTTTAAGGTTAGTAAGCTTTTCAAGAAAGCGAGGACCTCTCCTGGGCACCCTATTCCCTGCAAGAACACCGAGTACAGGCAGGCTCCGCTGGGCTGCTAAGAAACATCCAGGCCTGGAAACCATTCCCAGTCACTCTGTGTATTTTGAGTGTAGGGCAACACACTGCACTCTTCCTTGGGAGAGCCAGATTTCCTCAACTCTCCAACAGCTCCAGGAAATTTGTTCTCTCACGTCCTACGTGTCATGCAAATCTGCTTCATTGCCCTAGGCTGAGCGGCACTGAGAAACCAAAACTGCTTCGCATTCCTTCTACAAAGTCATACCTTAAGACCCCATCCTTACAGGAGAAAGTCGGCTTGCCTTCCTGCTGTAAACAAAGCACAGTTCTTCCTCTTACACTACAGGGTTTTAGAAGAAGCCCAGCGCGACAGCATACCTAGAGCGCTCCTTGGGGGAGGCGGTTGGCTACACGCAGAACTCCGTGCCAAATAAACTTTATTCAAGGAAGGGAGCAGTTTGTAGCCAGAGTGTATATTTACTTGGTAGAAATCACAAGGAGGTAGGCTGCGTGTTCGCTGGAAACGGGGACCTGATGGCACAAGCCTTGCTTTCCCATTTTGAATGCTCCATTCATGCTGCCTTGAAGCTACCTAAATAACAGTTTTAGGACGTGTCTCTAGTCACTGTAGGCAGGGCTCAGGGAAGGGAACGAGTGTTCTCTACATCAACAGGTTGCTTTCGTAGCCTGAGTGGGAGCCTCTCCTGAGACGGTGTAGAGCTAAAAGGAAACTTGACGTGAGTCCTTTCCTCAAGGTAAAGCCTTGAAGAGCTCTGCCGAAGCTAAGTTTGGAGCAGTTTCATTGAGGCATTAGTTTCAGGTCTGTTTTCTTTTAATGTTAGTAAGCTTTTCAAGACAGTGAGGACCTCACGTGGGCACCCTATTCCCTGCAAGAACACCGAGTACCGGCAGGCTCCACTGGGCTGCTAAGAAACATCCAGGCCTGGAAACCATTCCCAGTCACTCTGTGTATTTTGAGTGTAGGGCAACACACTGCACTCTTCCTTGGGAGAGCCAGACTTCCTCAGCTCTCCAACAGCTCCAGGAAATTTGTTCTCTCACGTCCTACATGTCATGCAAATCTGCTTCATTGCCCTAGGCTGAGCGGCACTGAGAAACCAAAACTGCTTCGCATTCCTTCTACAAAGTCATACCTTAAGACCCCATCCTTACAGGAGAAAGTCGGCTTGCCTTCCTGCTGTAAACAAAGCACAGTTCTTCCTCTTACACTACAGGGTTTTAGAAGAAGCCCAGCGCGACAGCATACCTAGAGCACTCCTTGGGGGAGGCGGTTGGCTACACGCAGAACTCCGTGCCAAATAAACTTTATTCAAGGAAGGGAGCAGTTTGTAGCCAGAGTGTATATTTACTTGGTAGAAATCACAAGGAGGTAGGCTGCGTGTTCGCTGGAAACGGGGACCTGATGGCACAAGCCTTGCTTTCCCATTTTGAATGCTCCATTCATGCTGCCTTGAAGCTACCTAAATAACAGTTTTAGGACGTGTCTCTAGTCACTGTAGGCAGGGCTCAGGGAAGGGAACGAGTGTTCTCTACATCAACAGGTTGCTTTCGTAGCCTGAGTGGGAGCCTCTCCTGAGACGCTGTAGAGCTAAAAGGAAACTTGACGTGAGTCCTTTCCTCAAGGTAAAGCCTTGAAGAGCTCTGCCGAAGCTAAGTTTGGAGCAGTTTCATTGAGGCATTAGTTTCAGGTCTGTTTTCTTTTAATGTTAGTAAGCTTTTCAAGACAGTGAGGACCTCACGTGGGCACCCTATTCCCTGCAAGAACACCGAGTACCGGCAGGATCCACTGGGCTGCTAAGGAACATCCAGGCCCGGAAACCTTTCCCAGTCACTCTGTGTATTTTGAGTGTAGGGCAACACACTGCACTCTTCCTTGGGAGAGCTAGATTTCCTCATCCCTCTTTTGGCTCCAGGAAATGTGTTCTCTCATATCCTCCACGTCATGCAAATCTGTCTCTTTGCCCTAGGCTGAAGGGCACTGAGAAACCAAAACTGCTTCGCATTCCTTGCACAAAGTCATAGCTTAGGACCCCATCCTTACAGGAGAAAGTCGGCTTGCGTTCCTGCTGTAACCAAAGCACAGTTCTTCCTCTTACTCGCCAGGGTTTTAGAAGAAGCTAAGCGCGATAGCATACCTAGAGCGCTCCTTGGGGGAGGCGGTTGGCTACACGCAGAACTCCGTGCCAAATAAACTTTATTCAAGGAAGGGACCAGTGCGTAGCTTCAGGGTCCATTTACTTGGTAGAAATCACAAGGAGGTAGGCTGCATGTTCGCTGGAAACGGGGACCCGATGGCACAAGCCTTGCTTTCCCATTTTGAATGCTCCATTCATGCTGCCTTGAAGCTACCTAAATAACAGTTTTAGGACGGGTCTCTAGTCACTGTAGGCAGGGCTCTGGGAAGGGAACGAGTGTTCTCTCCCTCAACAGGGTGCTTCCTTAGCCTGGGTGGGAGCCTCTCCTGAGACGCTCTAGAGCTAAAAGGAAACTTGACGTGAGTCCTTTCCTCAAGGTAAAGCCTTGAAGAGCCCTGCAGAAGCTAAGTTTGGAGCAGTTTCCTTGAGGCATTAGTTTCAGGTCTGTTTTCTTTTAAGGTTAGTAAGCTTTTCAAGTCATCGAGGACCTCGCGTGGGCACCCTATTCCCTTCAAGAACACCGAGTACCGGCAGGCTCCACTGGGCTGCTAAGAAACATCCAGGCCTGGAAACCATTCCCAGTCACTCTGTGTATTTTGAGTGTAGGGCAACACACTGCACTCTTCCTTGGGAGAGCCAGATTTCCTCAGCTCTCCAACAGCTCCAGGAAATTTGTTCTCTCACGTCCTACATGTCATGCAAATTTGCCTCATTGCCCTAGGCTGAGCGGCACT
The DNA here is from genome assembly GCF_028021215.1 of Eschrichtius robustus. Taxonomy (NCBI): domain Eukaryota; kingdom Metazoa; phylum Chordata; class Mammalia; order Artiodactyla; family Eschrichtiidae; genus Eschrichtius; species Eschrichtius robustus. The sequence goes on from NC_090840.1 coordinate 38,272,263, forward strand.
GAGAAACCAAAACTGCTTCGCATTCCTTCTACAAAGTCATACCTTAAGACCCCATTCTTACAGGAGAAAGTCGGCTTGCCTTCCTGCTGTAAACAGAGCACAGTTCTTCCTCTTACACTACAGGGTTTTAGAAGAAGCCCAGCGCGATAGCATACCTAGAGCGCTCCTTGGGGGAGGCGGTTGGCTACACGCAGAACTCCGTGCCAAATAAACTTTATTCAAGGAACGGAGCAGTTTGTAGCCAGAGTGTATATTTACTTGGTAGAAATCACAAGGAGGTAGGCTGCGTGTTCGCTGGAAACGGGGACCTGATGGCACAAGCCTTGCTTTCCCATTTTGAATGCTCCATTCATGCTGCCTTGAAGCTACCTAAATAACAGTTTTAGGACGGGTCTCTAGTCACTGTAGGCAGGGCTCTGGGAAGGGAACGAGTGTTCTCTACATCAACAGGTTGCTTTCGTAGCCTGAGTGGGAGCCTCTCCTGACACGCTGTAGAGCTAAAAGGAAACTTGACGTGAGTCCTTTCCTCAAGGTAAAGCCTTGAATAGCCCTACCGAAGCTAAGTTTGGAGCAGTTTCCTTGAGGCATTAGTTTCAGGTCTGTTTTCTTTTAAGGTTAGTAAGCTTTTCAAGACAGCGAGGACCTCGCCTGGGCACCCTATTCCCTGCCAAAACACCGAATACAGGCAGGCTCCACTGGGCTGCTAAGAAACATCCAGGCCCGGAAACCTTTCCCAGTCACTCTGTGTATTTTGAGTGTAGGGCAACACACTGCACTCTTCCTTGGGAGAGCTAGATTTCCTCATCCCTCTTTTGGCTCCAGGAAATGAGTTCTCTCATATCCTCCACGTCATGCAAATCTGCCTCTTAGCCCTAGGCTGAAGGGCACTGAGAAACCAAAACTGCTTCGCATTCCTTGCACAAAATCATAGCTTAGGACCCCATCCTTACAGGAGAAAGTCGGCTTGCGTTCCTGCTGTAACCAAAGCACAGTTCTTCCTCTTACACGGCAGGGTTTTAGAAGAAGCTAAGTGCGATAGCATACCTAGAGCGCTCCTTGGGGGAGGCGGTTGGCTACACGCAGAACTCCGTTGCAAATAAACTTTATTCAAGGAAGGGACCAGTGGGTAGCTTGAGGGTCCATTTACTTGGTAGAAATCACAAGGAGATAGGCTGCATGTTCGCTGGAAACGGGGACCTGATGGCACAGGCCTTGCTTTCCCATTTTGAATGCTCCATTCATGCTGCCTTGAAGCTACCTAAATAACAGTTTTAGGACGGGTCTCTAGTCACTGTAGGCAGGGCTCTGGGAAGGGAACGAGTGTTCTCTATATCAACAGGCTGCTTTTATAGCCTGGGTGGGAGCTTTTCCTGAGAAGCTCTAGAGCTAAAAGGAAACATGACGTGAGTCCTTTCCTCAAGGTAAAGCCTTGAATAGCCCTACCGAAGCTAAGTTTGGAGCAGTTTCCTTGAGGCATTAGTTTCAGGTCTGTTTTCTTTTAAGGTTAGTAAGCTTTTCAAGACAGCGAGGACCTCGCCTGGGCATCCTATTCCCTGCCAAAACACCGAGTACAGGCAGGCTCCACTGGGCTGCTAAGAAACATCCAGGCCCGGAAACCTTTCCCAGTCACTCTGTGTATTTTGAGTGTAGGGCAACACACTGCACTCTTCCTTGGGAGAGCTAGATTTCCTCAGCCCTCTTATGGCTCCAGGGAATGTGTTCTCTCATGTCCTCCACGTCATGCAAATCTGCCTCATTGCCCTAGGCTGAAGGGCACTGAGAAACCAAAACTGCTTCGCATTCCTTCTACAAAGTAATATCTTAAGACCCCATCCTTACAGGAGAAAGTCTGCTTGCGTTCCAGCTGTAACCAAAGCACAATTCTTCCTCTTACACTACAGGGTTTTAGAAGAAAACCAGCGCGATAGCATACCTAGAGCGCTCCCTGGGGGAGGCGGTTGGCTACACGCAGAACTCCATGCCAAATAAACTTTATTCAAGGAAGGGACCAGTTTGTAGCCAGAGTGTATATTTACTTGGTAGAAATCACAAGGAGGTAGGCTGCGTGTTCGCTGGAAACGGGGCCTGATGGCACAAGCCTTGCTTTCCCATTTTGAATGCTCCATTCATGCTGCCTTGAAGTTACCTAAATAACAGTTTTAGGACGGGTCTCTAGTCACTGTAGGCAGGGGTCTGGGAAGGGAACGAGTGTTCTCTACATCAACAGGGTGCTTTTATAGCCTGGGTGGGAGATTCTCCTGAGAAGCTCTAGAGCTAAAAGGAAACATGACGTGAGTTCTTTCCTCAAGGTAAAGCCTTGAATAGCCCTACCGAAGCTAAGTTTGGAGCAGTTTCCTCGAGGCATTAGTTTCAGGTCTGTTTTCTTTTAAGGTTAGTAAGCTTTTCAAGAAAGCGAGGACCTCTCCTGGGCACCCTATTCCCTGCAAGAACACCGAGTACAGGCAGACTCCGCTGGGCTGCTAAGAAACATCCAGGCCTGGAAACCATTCCCAGTCACTCTGTGTATTTTGAGTGTAGGGCAACACACTGCACTCTTCCTTGGGAGAGCCAGATTTCCTCAACTCTCCAACAGCTCCAGGAAATTTGTTCTCTCACGTCCTACATGTCATGCAAATCTGCTTCATTGCCCTAGGCTGAGCGGCACTGAGAAACCAAAACTGCTTCGCATTCCTTCTACAAAGTCATACCTTAAGACCCCATCCTTACAGGAGAAAGTCGGCTTGCCTTCCTGCTGTAAACAAAGCACAGTTCTTCCTCTTACACTACAGGGTTTTAGAAGAAGCCCAGCGCGACAGCATACCTAGAGCGCTCCTTGGGGGAGGCGGTTGGCTACACGCAGAACTCCGTGCCAAATAAACTTTATTCAAGGAAGGGAGCAGTTTGTAGCCAGAGTGTATATTTACTTGGTAGAAATCACAAGGAGGTAGGCTGCGTGTTCGCTGGAAACGGGGACCTGATGGCACAAGCCTTGCTTTCCCATTTTGAATGCTCCATTCATGCTGCCTTGAAGCTACCTAAATAACAGTTTTAGGACGTGTCTCTAGTCACTGTAGGCAGGGCTCAGGGAAGGGAACGAGTGTTCTCTACATCAACAGGTTGCTTTCGTAGCCTGAGTGGGAGCCTCTCCTGAGACGGTGTAGAGCTAAAAGGAAACTTGACGTGAGTCCTTTCCTCAAGGTAAAGCCTTGAAGAGCTCTGCCGAAGCTAAGTTTGGAGCAGTTTCATTGAGGCATTAGTTTCAGGTCTGTTTTCTTTTAATGTTAGTAAGCTTTTCAAGACAGTGAGGACCTCACGTGGGCACCCTATTCCCTGCAAGAACACCGAGTACCGGCAGGCTCCACTGGGCTGCTAAGAAACATCCAGGCCTGGAAACCATTCCCAGTCACTCTGTGTATTTTGAGTGTAGGGCAACACACTGCACTCTTCCTTGGGAGAGCCAGATTTCCTCAGCTCTCCAACAGCTCCAGGAAATTTGTTCTCTCACGTCCTACATGTCATGCAAATCTGCTTCATTGCCCTAGGCTGAGCGGCACTGAGAAACCAAAACTGCTTCGCATTCCTTCTACAAAGTCATACCTTAAGACCCCATCCTTACAGGAGAAAGTCGGCTTGCCTTCCTGCTGTAAACAAAGCACAGTTCTTCCTCTTACACTACAGGGTTTTAGAAGAAGCCCAGCGCGACAGCATACCTAGAGCGCTCCTTGGGGGAGGCGGTTGGCTACACGCAGAACTCCGTGCCAAATAAACTTTATTCAAGGAAGGGAGCAGTTTGTAGCCAGAGTGTATATTTACTTGGTAGAAATCACAAGGAGGTAGGCTGCGTGTTCGCTGGAAACGGGGACCTGAATGCACAAGCCTTGCTTTCCCATTTTGAATGCTCCATTCATGCTGACTTGAAGCTACCTAAATAACAGTTTTAGGACGTGTCTCTAGTCACTGTAGGCAGGGCTCAGGGAAGGGAACGAGTGTTCTCTACATCAACAGGTTGCTTTCGTAGCCTGAGTGGGAGCCTCTCCTGAGACGCTGTAGAGCTAAAAGGAAACTTGACGTGAGTCCTTTCCTCAAGGTAAAGCCTTGAAGAGCTCTGCCGAAGCTAAGTTTGGAGCAGTTTCCTTGAGGCATTAGTTTCAGGTCTGTTTTCTTTTAATGTTAGTAAGCTTTTCAAGACAGTGAGGACCTCACGTGGGCACCCTATTCCCTGCAAGAACACCGAGTACCGGCAGGATCCACTCGGCTGCTAAGAAACATCCAGGCCTGGAAACCATTCCCAGTCACTCTGTGTATTTTGAGTGTAGGGCAACACACTGCACTCTTCCTTGGGAGAGCCAGATTTCCTCAGCTCTCCAACAGCTCCAGGAAATTTGTTCTCTCACGTCCTACATGTCATGCAAATCTGCTTCATTGCCCTAGGCTGAGCGGCACTGAGAAACCAAAACTGCTTCGCATTCCTTCTACAAAGTCATACCTTAAGACCCCATCCTTACAGGAGAAAGTCGGCTTGCCTTCCTGCTGTAAACAAAGCACAGTTCCTCTTACACTACAGGGTTTTAGAAGAAGCCCAGCGCGACAGCATACCTAGAGCACTCCTTGGGGGAGGCGGTTGGCTACACGCAGAACTCCGTGCCAAATAAACTTTATTCAAGGAAGGGAGCAGTTTGTAGCCAGAGTGTATATTTACTTGGTAGAAATCACAAGGAGGTAGGCTGCGTGTTCGCTGGAAACGGGGACCTGATGGCACAAGCCTTGCTTTCCCATTTTGAATGCTCCATTCATGCTGCCTTGAAGCTACCTAAATAACAGTTTTAGGACGTGTCTCTAGTCACTGTAGGCAGGGCTCAGGGAAGGGAACGAGTGTTCTCTACATCAACAGGTTGCTTTCGTAGCCTGAGTGGGAGCCTCTCCTGAGACGCTGTAGAGCTAAAAGGAAACTTGACGTGAGTCCTTTCCTCAAGGTAAAGCCTTGAAGAGCTCTGCCGAAGCTAAGTTTGGAGCAGTTTCCTTGAGGCATTAGTTTCAGGTCTGTTTTCTTTTAATGTTAGTAAGCTTTTCAAGACAGTGAGGACCTCACGTGGGCACCCTATTCCCTGCAAGAACACCGAGTACCGGCAGGATCCACTGGGCTGCTAAGGAACATCCAGGCCCGGAAACCTTTCCCAGTCACTCTGTGTATTTTGAGTGTAGGGCAACACACTGCACTCTTCCTTGGGAGAGCTAGATTTCCTCATCCCTCTTTTGGCTCCAGGAAATGTGTTCTCTCATATCCTCCACGTCATGCAAATCTGTCTCTTTGCCCTAGGCTGAAGGGCACTGAGAAACCAAAACTGCTTCGCATTCCTTGCACAAAGTCATAGCTTAGGACCCCATCCTTACAGGAGAAAGTCGGCTTGCGTTCCTGCTGTAACCAAAGCACAGTTCTTCCTCTTACTCGCCAGGGTTTTAGAAGAAGCTAAGCGCGATAGCATACCTAGAGCGCTCCTTGGGGGAGGCGGTTGGCTACACGCAGAACTCCGTGCCAAATAAACTTTATTCAAGGAAGGGACCAGTGCGTAGCTTCAGGGTCCATTTACTTGGTAGAAATCACAAGGAGGTAGGCTGCATGTTCGCTGGAAACGGGGACCCGATGGCACAAGCCTTGCTTTCCCATTTTGAATGCTCCATTCATGCTGCCTTGAAGCTACCTAAATAACAGTTTTAGGACGGGTCTCTAGTCACTGTAGGCAGGGCTCTGGGAAGGGAACGAGTGTTCTCTCCCTCAACAGGGTGCTTCCTTAGCCTGGGTGGGAGCCTCTCCTGAGACGCTCTAGAGCTAAAAGGAAACTTGACGTGAGTCCTTTCCTCAAGGTAAAGCCTTGAAGAGCCCTGCAGAAGCTAAGTTTGGAGCAGTTTCCTTGAGGCATTAGTTTCAGGTCTGTTTTCTTTTAAGGTTAGTAAGCATTTCAAGTCATCGAGGACCTCGCGTGGGCACCCTATTCCCTTCAAGAACACCGAGTACCGGCAGGCTCCACTGGGCTGCTAAGAAACATCCAGGCCTGGAAACCATTCCCAGTCACTCTGTGTATTTTGAGTGTAGGGCAACACACTGCACTCTTCCTTGGGAGAGCCAGATTTCCTCAGCTCTCCAACAGCTCCAGGAAATTTGTTCTCTCACGTCCTACATGTCATGCAAATTTGCCTCATTGCCCTAGGCTGAGCGGCACTGAGAAACCAAAACTGCTTCGCATTCCTTCTACAAAGTCATACCTTAAGACCCCATTCTTACAGGAGAAAGTCGGCTTGCCTTCCTGCTGTAAACAGAGCACAGTTCTTCCTCTTACACTACAGGGTTTTAGAAGAAGCCCAGCGCGATAGCATACCTAGAGCGCTCCTTGGGGGAGGCGGTTGGCTACACGCAGAACTCCGTGCCAAATAAACTTTATTCAAGGAACGGAGCAGTTTGTAGCCAGAGTGTATATTTACTTGGTAGAAATCACAAGGAGGTAGGCTGCGTGTTCGCTGGAAACGGGGACCTGATGGCACAAGCCTTGCTTTCCCATTTTGAATGCTCCATTCATGCTGCCTTGAAGCTACCTAAATAACAGTTTTAGGACGGGTCTCTAGTCACTGTAGGCAGGGCTCTGGGAAGGGAACGAGTGTTCTCTACATCAACAGGTTGCTTTCGTAGCCTGAGTGGGAGCCTCTCCTGACACGCTGTAGAGCTAAAAGGAAACTTGACGTGAGTCCTTTCCTCAAGGTAAAGCCTTGAATAGCCCTACCGAAGCTAAGTTTGGAGCAGTTTCCTTGAGGCATTAGTTTCAGGTCTGTTTTCTTTTAAGGTTAGTAAGCTTTTCAAGACAGCGAGGACCTCGCCTGGGCACCCTATTCCCTGCCAAAACACCGAATACAGGCAGGCTCCACTGGGCTGCTAAGAAACATCCAGGCCCGGAAACCTTTCCCAGTCACTCTGTGTATTTTGAGTGTAGGGCAACACACTGCACTCTTCCTTGGGAGAGCTAGATTTCCTCAGCCCTCTTTTGGCTCCAGGAAATGAGTTCTCTCATATCCTCCACGTCATGCAAATCTGCCTCTTAGCCCTAGGCTGAAGGGCACTGAGAAACCAAAACTGCTTTGCATTCCTTGCACAAAGTCATAGCTTAGGACCCCATCCTTACAGGAGAAAGTTGGCTTGCGTTCCTGCTGTAACCAAAGCACAGTTCTTCCTCTTACACGGCAGGGTTTTAGAAGAAGCTAAGTGCGATAGCATACCTAGAGCGCTCCTTGGGGGAGGCGGTTGGCTACACGCAGAACTCCGTTGCAAATAAACTTTATTCAAGGAAGGGACCAGTGGGTAGCTTGAGGGTCCATTTACTTGGTAGAAATCACAAGGAGATAGGCTGCATGTTCGCTGGAAACGGGGACCTGATGGCACAGGCCTTGCTTTCCCATTTTGAATGCTCCATTCATGCTGCCTTGAAGCTACCTAAATAACAGTTTTAGGACGGGTCTCTAGTCACTGTAGGCAGGGCTCTGGGAAGGGAACGAGTGTTCTCTATATCAACAGGCTGCTTTTATAGCCTGGGTGGGAGCTTTTCCTGAGAAGCTCTAGAGCTAAAAGGAAACATGACGTGAGTCCTTTCCTCAAGGTAAAGCCTTGAATAGCCCTACCGAAGCTAAGTTTGGAGCAGTTTCCTTGAGGCATTAGTTTCAGGTCTGTTTTCTTTTAAGGTTAGTAAGCTTTTCAAGACAGCGAGGACCTCGCCTGGGCATCCTATTCCCTGCCAAAACACCGAGTACAGGCAGGCTCCACTGGGCTGCTAAGAAACATCCAGGCCCGGAAACCTTTCCCAGTCACTCTGTGTATTTTGAGTGTAGGGCAACACACTGCACTCTTCCTTGGGAGAGCTAGATTTCCTCAGCCCTCTTATGGCTCCAGGGAATGTGTTCTCTCATGTCCTCCACGTCATGCAAATCTGCCTCATTGCCCTAGGCTGAAGGGCACTGAGAAACCAAAACTGCTTCGCATTCCTTCTACAAAGTAATATCTTAAGACCCCATCCTTACAGGAGAAAGTCTGCTTGCGTTCCAGCTGTAACCAAAGCACAGTTCTTCCTCTTACACTACAGGGTTTTAGAAGAAAACCAGCGCGATAGCATACCTAGAGCGCTCCCTGGGGGAGGCGGTTGGCTACACGCAGAACTCCATGCCAAATAAACTTTATTCAAGGAAGGGACCAGTTTGTAGCCAGAGTGTATATTTACTTGGTAGAAATCACAAGGAGGTAGGCTGCGTGTTCGCTGGAAACGGGGCCTGATGGCACAAGACTTGCTTTCCCATTTTGAATGCTCCATTCATGCTGCCTTGAAGTTACCTAAATAACAGTTTTAGGACGGGTCTCTAGTCACTGTAGGCAGGGGTCTGGGAAGGGAACGAGTGTTCTCTACATCAACAGGGTGCTTTTATAGCCTGGGTGGGAGCTTCTCCTGAGAAGCTCTAGAGCTAAAAGGAAACATGACGTGAGTTCTTTCCTCAAGGTAAAGCCTTGAATAGCCCTACCGAAGCTAAGTTTGGAGCAGTTTCCTTGAGGCATTAGTTTCAGGTCTGTTTTCTTTTAAGGTTAGTAAGCTTTTCAAGAAAGCGAGGACCTCTCCTGGGCACCCTATTCCCTGCAAGAACACCGAGTACAGGCAGGCTCCGCTGGGCTGCTAAGAAACATCCAGGCCTGGAAACCATTCCCAGTCACTCTGTGTATTTTGAGTGTAGGGCAACACACTGCACTCTTCCTTGGGAGAGCCAGATTTCCTCAACTCTCCAACAGCTCCAGGAAATTTGTTCTCTCACGTCCTACGTGTCATGCAAATCTGCTTCATTGCCCTAGGCTGAGCGGCACTGAGAAACCAAAACTGCCTCGCATTCCTTCTACAAAGTCATACCTTAAGACCCCATCCTTACAGGAGAAAGTCGGCTTGCCTTCCTGCTGTAAACAAAGCACAGTTCTTCCTCTTACACTACAGGGTTTTAGAAGAAGCCCAGCGCGACAGCATACCTAGAGCGCTCCTTGGGGGAGGCGGTTGGCTACACGCAGAACTCCGTGCCAAATAAACTTTATTCAAGGAAGGGAGCAGTTTGTAGCCAGAGTGTATATTTACTTGGTAGAAATCACAAGGAGGTAGGCTGCGTGTTCGCTGGAAACGGGGACCTGATGGCACAAGCCTTGCTTTCCCATTTTGAATGCTCCATTCATGCTGCCTTGAAGCTACCTAAATAACAGTTTTAGGACGTGTCTCTAGTCACTGTAGGCAGGGCTCAGGGAAGGGAACGAGTGTTCTCTACATCAACAGGTTGCTTTCGTAGCCTGAGTGGGAGCCTCTCCTGAGACGCTGTAGAGCTAAAAGGAAACTTGACGTGAGTCCTTTCCTCAAGGTAAAGCCTTGAAGAGCTCTGCCGAAGCTAAGTTTGGAGCAGTTTCATTGAGGCATTAGTTTCAGGTCTGTTTTCTTTTAATGTTAGTAAGCTTTTCAAGACAGTGAGGACCTCACGTGGGCACCCTATTCCCTGCAAGAACACCGAGTACCGGCAGGCTCCACTGGGCTGCTAAGAAACATCCAGGCCTGGAAACCATTCCCAGTCACTCTGTGTATTTTGAGTGTAGGGCAACACACTGCACTCTTCCTTGGGAGAGCCAGACTTCCTCAGCTCTCCAACAGCTCCAGGAAATTTGTTCTCTCACGTCCTACATGTCATGCAAATCTGCTTCATTGCCCTAGGCTGAGCGGCACTGAGAAACCAAAACTGCTTCGCATTCCTTCTACAAAGTCATACCTTAAGACCCCATCCTTACAGGAGAAAGTCGGCTTGCCTTCCTGCTGTAAACAAAGCACAGTTCTTCCTCTTACACTACAGGGTTTTAGAAGAAGCCCAGCGCGACAGCATACCTAGAGCACTCCTTGGGGGAGGCGGTTGGCTACACGCAGAACTCCGTGCCAAATAAACTTTATTCAAGGAAGGGAGCAGTTTGTAGCCAGAGTGTATATTTACTTGGTAGAAATCACAAGGAGGTAGGCTGCGTGTTCGCTGGAAACGGGGACCTGATGGCACAAGCCTTGCTTTCCCATTTTGAATGCTCCATTCATGCTGCCTTGAAGCTACCTAAATAACAGTTTTAGGACGTGTCTCTAGTCACTGTAGGCAGGGCTCAGGGAAGGGAACGAGTGTTCTCTACATCAACAGGTTGCTTTCGTAGCCTGAGTGGGAGCCTCTCCTGAGACGCTGTAGAGCTAAAAGGAAACTTGACGTGAGTCCTTTCCTCAAGGTAAAGCCTTGAAGAGCTCTGCCGAAGCTAAGTTTGGAGCAGTTTCATTGAGGCATTAGTTTCAGGTCTGTTTTCTTTTAATGTTAGTAAGCTTTTCAAGACAGTGAGGACCTCACGTGGGCACCCTATTCCCTGCAAGAACACCGAGTACCGGCAGGATCCACTGGGCTGCTAAGGAACATCCAGGCCCGGAAACCTTTCCCAGTCACTCTGTGTATTTTGAGTGTAGGGCAACACACTGCACTCTTCCTTGGGAGAGCTAGATTTCCTCATCCCTCTTTTGGCTCCAGGAAATGTGTTCTCTCATATCCTCCACGTCATGCAAATCTGTCTCTTTGCCCTAGGCTGAAGGGCACTGAGAAACCAAAACTGCTTCGCATTCCTTGCACAAAGTCATAGCTTAGGACCCCATCCTTACAGGAGAAAGTCGGCTTGCGTTCCTGCTGTAACCAAAGCACAGTTCTTCCTCTTACTCGCCAGGGTTTTAGAAGAAGCTAAGCGCGATAGCATACCTAGAGCGCTCCTTGGGGGAGGCGGTTGGCTACACGCAGAACTCCGTGCCAAATAAACTTTATTCAAGGAAGGGACCAGTGCGTAGCTTCAGGGTACATTTACTTGGTAGAAATCACAAGGAGGTAGGCTGCATGTTCGCTGGAAACGGGGACCCGATGGCACAAGCCTTGCTTTCCCATTTTGAATGCTCCATTCATGCTGCCTTGAAGCTACCTAAATAAGAGTTTTAGGACGGGTCTCTAGTCACTGTAGGCAGGGCTCTGGGAAGGGAACGAGTGTTCTCTCCCTCAACAGGGTGCTTCCTTAGCCTGGGTGGGAGCCTCTCCTGAGACGCTCTAGAGCTAAAAGGAAACTTGACGTGAGTCCTTTCCTCAAGGTAAAGCCTTGAAGAGCCCTGCAGAAGCTAAGTTTGGAGCAGTTTCCTTGAGGCATTAGTTTCAGGTCTGTTTTCTTTTAAGGTTAGTAAGCTTTTCAAGTCATCGAGGACCTCGCGTGGGCACCCTATTCCCTTCAAGAACACCGAGTACCGGCAGGCTCCACTGGGCTGCTAAGAAACATCCAGGCCTGGAAACCATTCCCAGTCACTCTGTGTATTTTGAGTGTAGGGCAACACACTGCACTCTTCCTTGGGAGAGCCAGATTTCCTCAGCTCTCCAACAGCTCCAGGAAATTTGTTCTCTCACGTCCTACATGTCATGCAAATTTGCCTCATTGCCCTAGGCTGAGCGGCACTGAGAAACCAAAACTGCTTCGCATTCCTTCTACAAAGTCATACCTTAAGACCCCATTCTTACAGGAGAAAGTCGGCTTGCCTTCCTGCTGTAAACAGAGCACAGTTCTTCCTCTTACACTACAGGGTTTTAGAAGAAGCCCAGCGCGATAGCATACCTAGAGCGCTCCTTGGGGGAGGCGGTTGGCTACACGCAGAACTCCGTGCCAAATAAACTTTATTCAAGGAACGGAGCAGTTTGTAGCCAGAGTGTATATTTACTTGGTAGAAATCACAAGGAGGTAGGCTGCGTGTTCGCTGGAAACGGGGACCTGATGGCACAAGCCTTGCTTTCCCATTTTGAATGCTCCATTCATGCTGCCTTGAAGCTACCTAAATAACAGTTTTAGGACGGGTCTCTAGTCACTGTAGGCAGGGCTCTGGGAAGGGAACGAGTGTTCTCTACATCAACAGGTTGCTTTCGTAGCCTGAGTGGGAGCCTCTCCTGACACGCTGTAGAGCTAAAAGGAAACTTGACGTGAGTCCTTTCCTCAAGGTAAAGCCTTGAATAGCCCTACCGAAGCTAAGTTTGGAGCAGTTTCCTTGAGGCATTAGTTTCAGGTCTGTTTTCTTTTAAGGTTAGTAAGCTTTTCAAGACAGCGAGGACCTCGCCTGGGCACCCTATTCCCTGCCAAAACACCGAATACAGGCAGGCTCCACTGGGCTGCTAAGAAACATCCAGGCCCGGAAACCTTTCCCAGTCACTCTGTGTATTTTGAGTGTAGGGCAACACACTGCACTCTTCCTTGGGAGAGCTAGATTTCCTCAGCCCTCTTTTGGCTCCAGGAAATGAGTTCTCTCATATCCTCCACGTCATGCAAATCTGCCTCTTAGCCCTAGGCTGAAGGGCACTGAGAAACCAAAACTGCTTCGCATTCCTTGCACAAAATCATAGCTTAGGACCCCATCCTTACAGGAGAAAGTCGGCTTGCGTTCCTGCTGTAACCAAAGCACAGTTCTTCCTCTTACACGGCAGGGTTTTAGAAGAAGCTAAGTGCGATAGCATACCTAGAGCGCTCCTTGGGGGAGGCGGTTGGCTACACGCAGAACTCCGTTGCAAATAAACTTTATTCAAGGAAGGGACCAGTGGGTAGCTTGAGGGTCCATTTACTTGGTAGAAATCACAAGGAGATAGGCTGCATGTTCGCTGGAAACGGGGACCTGATGGCACAGGCCTTGCTTTCCCATTTTGAATGCTCCATTCATGCTGCCTTGAAGCTACCTAAATAACAGTTTTAGGACGGGTCTCTAGTCACTGTAGGCAGGGCTCTGGGAAGGGAACGAGTGTTCTCTATATCAACAGGCTGCTTTTATAGCCTGGGTGGGAGCTTTTCCTGAGAAGCTCTAGAGCTAAAAGGAAACATGACGTGAGTCCTTTCCTCAAGGTAAAGCCTTGAATAGCCCTACCGAAGCTAAGTTTGGAGCAGTTTCCTTGAGGCATTAGTTTCAGGTCTGTTTTCTTTTAAGGTTAGTAAGCTTTTCAAGACAGCGAGGACCTCGCCTGGGCATCCTATTCCCTGCCAAAACACCGAGTACAGGCAGGCTCCACTGGGCTGCTAAGAAACATCCAGGCCCGGAAACCTTTCTCAGTCACTCTGTGTATTTTGAGTGTAGGGAAACACACTGCACTCTTCCTTGGGAGAGCTAGATTTCCTCAGCCCTCTTATGGCTCCAGGGAATGTGTTCTCTCATGTCCTCCACGTCATGCAAATCTGCCTCATTGCCCTAGGCTGAAGGGCACTGAGAAACCAAAACTGCTTCGCATTCCTTCTACAAAGTAATATCTTAAGACCCCATCCTTACAGGAGAAAGTCTGCTTGCGTTCCAGCTGTAACCAAAGCACAATTCTTCCTCTTACACTACAGGGTTTTAGAAGAAAACCAGCGCGATAGCATACCTAGAGCGCTCCCTGGGGGAGGCGGTTGGCTACACGCAGAACTCCATGCCAAATAAACTTTATTCAAGGAAGGGACCAGTTTGTAGCCAGAGTGTATATTTACTTGGTAGAAATCACAAGGAGGTAGGCTGCGTGTTCGCTGGAAACGGGGCCTGATGGCACAAGCCTTGCTTTCCCATTTTGAATGCTCCATTCATGCTGCCTTGAAGTTACCTAAATAACAGTTTTAGGACGGGTCTCTAGTCACTGTAGGCAGGGGTCTGGGAAGGGAACGAGTGTTCTCTACATCAACAGGGTGCTTTTATAGCCTGGGTGGGAGCTTCTCCTGAGAAGCTCTAGAGCTAAAAGGAAACATGACGTGAGTTCTTTCCTCAAGGTAAAGCCTTGAATAGCCCTACCGAAGCTAAGTTTGGAGCAGTTTCCTTGAGGCATTAGTTTCAGGTCTGTTTTCTTTTAAGGTTAGTAAGATTTTCAAGAAAGCGAGGACCTCTCCTGGGCACCCTATTCCCTGCAAGAACACCGAGTACAGGCAGGCGCCGCTGGGCTGCTAAGAAACATCCAGGCCTGGAAACCATTCCCAGTCACTCTGTGTATTTTGAGTGTAGGGCAACACACTGCACTCTTCCTTGGGAGAGCCAGATTTCCTCAACTCTCCAACAGCTCCAGGAAATTTGTTCTCTCACGTCCTACATGTCATGCAAATCTGCTTCATTGCCCTAGGCTGAGCGGCACTGAGAAACCAAAACTGCTTCGCATTCCTTCTACAAAGTCATACCTTAAGACCCCATCCTTACAGGAGAAAGTCGGCTTGCCTTCCTGCTGTAAACAAAGCACAGTTCTTCCTCTTACACTACAGGGTTTTAGAAGAAGCCCAGCGCGACAGCATACCTAGAGCGCTCCTTGGGGGAGGCGGTTGGCTACACGCAGAACTCCGTGCCAAATAAACTTTATTCAAGGAAGGGAGCAGTTTGTAGCCAGAGTGTATATTTACTTGGTAGAAATCACAAGGAGGTAGGCTGCGTGTTCGCTGGAAACGGGGACCTGATGGCACAAGCCTTGCTTTCCCATTTTGAATGCTCCATTCATGCTGCCTTGAAGCTACCTAAATAACAGTTTTAGGACGTGTCTCTAGTCACTGTAGGCAGGGCTCAGGGAAGAGAACGAGTGTTCTCTACATCAACAGGTTGCTTTCGTAGCCTGAGTGGGAGCCTCTCCTGAGACGCTGTAGAGCTAAAAGGAAACTTGACGTGAGTCCTTTCCTCAAGGTAAAGCCTTGAAGAGCTCTGCCGAAGCTAAGTTTGGAGCAGTTTCATTGAGGCATTAGTTTCAGGTCTGTTTTCTTTTAATGTTAGTAAGCTTTTCAAGACAGTGAGGACCTCACGTGGGCACCCTATTCCCTGCAAGAACACCGAGTACCGGCAGGCTCCACTGGGCTGCTAAGAAACATCCAGGCCTGGAAACCATTCCCAGTCACTCTGTGTATTTTGAGTGTAGGGCAACACACTGCACTCTTCCTTGGGAGAGCCAGACTTCCTCAGCTCTCCAACAGCTCCAGGAAATTTGTTCTCTCACGTCCTACATGTCATGCAAATCTGCTTCATTGCCCTAGGCTGAGCGGCACTGAGAAACCAAAACTGCTTCGCATTCCTTCTACAAAGTCATACCTTAAGACCCCATCCTTACAGGAGAAAGTCGGCTTGCCTTCCTGCTGTAAACAAAGCACAGTTCTTCCTCTTACACTACAGGGTTTTAGAAGAAACCAAGTGCGATAGCATACCTAGAGCACTCCTTGGGGGAGGCGGTTGGCTACACGCAGAACTCCGTGCCAAATAAACTTTATTCAAGGAAGGGAGCAGTTTGTAGCCAGAGTGTATATTTACTTGGTAGAAATCACAAGGAGGTAGGCTGCGTGTTCGCTGGAAACGGGGACCTGATGGCACAAGCCTTGCTTTCCCATTTTGAATGCTCCATTCATGCTGCCTTGAAGCTACCTAAATAACAGTTTTAGGACGTGTCTCTAGTCACTGTAGGCAGGGCTCAGGGAAGGGAACGAGTGTTCTCTACATCAACAGGTTGCTTTCGTAGCCTGAGTGGGAGCCTCTCCTGAGACGCTGTAGAGCTAAAAGGAAACTTGACGTGAGTCCTTTCCTCAAGGTAAAGCCTTGAAGAGCTCTGCCGAAGCTAAGTTTGGAGCAGTTTCATTGAGGCATTAGTTTCAGGTCTGTTTTCTTTTAATGTTAGTAAGCTTTTCAAGACAGTGAGGACCTCACGTGGGCACCCTATTCCCTGCAAGAACACCGAGTACCGGCAGGATCCACTGGGCTGCTAAGGAACATCCAGGCCCGGAAACCTTTCCCAGTCACTCTGTGTATTTTGAGTGTAGGGCAACACACTGCACTCTTCCTTGGGAGAGCTAGATTTCCTCATCCCTCTTTTGGCTCCAGGAAATGTGTTCTCTCATATCCTCCACGTCATGCAAATCTGTCTCTTTGCCCTAGGCTGAAGGGCACTGAGAAACCAAAACTGCTTCGCATTCCTTGCACAAAGTCATAGCTTAGGACCCCATCCTTACAGGAGAAAGTCGGCTTGCGTTCCTGCTGTAACCAAAGCACAGTTCTTCCTCTTACTCGCCAGGGTTTTAGAAGAAGCTAAGCGCGATAGCATACCTAGAGCGCTCCTTGGGGGAGGCGGTTGGCTACACGCAGAACTCCGTGCCAAATAAACTTTATTCAAGGAAGGGACCAGTGCGTAGCTTCAGGGTACATTTACTTGGTAGAAATCACAAGGAGGTAGGCTGCATGTTCGCTGGAAACGGGGACCCGATGGCACAAGCCTTGCTTTCCCATTTTGAATGCTCCATTCATGCTGCCTTGAAGCTACCTAAATAACAGTTTTAGGACGGGTCTCTAGTCACTGTAGGCAGGGCTCTGGGAAGGGAACGAGTGTTCTCTCCCTCAACAGGGTGCTTCCTTAGCCTGGGTGGGAGCCTCTCCTGAGACGCTCTAGAGCTAAAAGGAAACTTGACGTGAGTCCTTTCCTCAAGGTAAAGCCTTGAAGAGCCCTGCAGAAGCTAAGTTTGGAGCAGTTTCCTTGAGGCATTAGTTTCAGGTCTGTTTTCTTTTAAGGTTAGTAAGCTTTTCAAGTCATCGAGGACCTCGCGTGGGCACCCTATTCCCTTCAAGAACACCGAGTACCGGCAGGCTCCACTGGGCTGCTAAGAAACATCCAGGCCTGGAAACCATTCCCAGTCACTCTGTGTATTTTGAGTGTAGGGCAACACACTGCACTCTTCCTTGGGAGAGCCAGATTTCCTCAACTCTCCAACAGCTCCAGGAAATTTGTTCTCTCACGTCCTACATGTCATGCAAATTTGCCTCATTGCCCTAGGCTGAGCGGCACTGAGAAACCAAAACTGCTTCGCATTCCTTCTACAAAGTCATACCTTAAGACCCCATTCTTACAGGAGAAAGTCGGCTTGCCTTCCTGCTGTAAACAGAGCACAGTTCTTCCTCTTACACTACAGGGTTTTAGAAGAAGCCCAGCGCGATAGCATACCTAGAGCGCTCCTTGGGGGAGGCGGTTGGCTACACGCAGAACTCCGTGCCAAATAAACTTTATTCAAGGAACGGAGCAGTTTGTAGCCAGAGTGTATATTTACTTGGTAGAAATCACAAGGAGGTAGGCTGCGTGTTCGCTGGAAACGGGGACCTGATGGCACAAGCCTTGCTTTCCCATTTTGAATGCTCCATTCATGCTGCCTTGAAGCTACCTAAATAACAGTTTTAGGACGGGTCTCTAGTCACTGTAGGCAGGGCTCTGGGAAGGGAACGAGTGTTCTCTACATCAACAGGTTGCTTTCGTAGCCTGAGTGGGAGCCTCTCCTGACACGCTGTAGAGCTAAAAGGAAACTTGACGTGAGTCCTTTCCTCAAGGTAAAGCCTTGAATAGCCCTACCGAAGCTAAGTTTGGAGCAGTTTCCTTGAGGCATTAGTTTCAGGTCTGTTTTCTTTTAAGGTTAGTAAGCTTTTCAAGTCATCGAGGACCTCGCGTGGGCACCCTATTCCCTTCAAGAACACCGAGTACCGGCAGGCTCCACTGGGCTGCTAAGAAACATCCAGGCCTGGAAACCATTCCCAGTCACTCTGTGTATTTTGAGTGTAGGGCAACACACTGCACTCTTCCTTGGGAGAGCCAGATTTCCTCAGCTCTCCAACAGCTCGAGGAAATTTGTTCTCTCACGTCCTACATGTCATGCAAATTTGCCTCATTGCCCTAGGCTGAGCGGCACTGAGAAACCAAAACTGCTTCGCATTCCTTCTACAAAGTCATACCTTAAGACCCCATTCTTACAGGAGAAAGTCGGCTTGCCTTCCTGCTGTAAACAGAGCACAGTTCTTCCTCTTACACTACAGGGTTTTAGAAGAAGCCCAGCGCGATAGCATACCTAGAGCGCTCCTTGGGGGAGGCGGTTGGCTACACGCAGAACTCCGTGCCAAATAAACTTTATTCAAGGAACGGAGCAGTTTGTAGCCAGAGTGTATATTTACTTGGTAGAAATCACAAGGAGGTAGGCTGCGTGTTCGCTGGAAACGGGGACCTGATGGCACAAGCCTTGCTTTCCCATTTTGAATGCTCCATTCATGCTGCCTTGAAGCTACCTAAATAACAGTTTTAGGACGGGTCTCTAGTCACTGTAGGCAAGGCTCTGGGAAGGGAACGAGTGTTCTCTACATCAACAGGTTGCTTTCGTAGCCTGAGTGGGAGCCTCTCCTGACACGCTGTAGAGCTAAAAGGAAACTTGACGTGAGTCCTTTCCTCAAGGTAAAGCCTTGAATAGCCCTACCGAAGCTAAGTTTGGAGCAGTTTCCTTGAGGCATTAGTTTCAGGTCTGTTTTCTTTTAAGGTTAGTAAGCTTTTCAAGACAGCGAGGACCTCGCCTGGGCACCCTATTCCCTGCCAAAACACCGAATACAGGCAGGCTCCACTGGGCTGCTAAGAAACATCCAGGCCCGGAAACCTTTCCCAGTCACTCTGTGTATTTTGAGTGTAGGGCAACACACTGCACTCTTCCTTGGGAGAGCTAGATTTCCTCAGCCCTCTTTTGGCTCCAGGAAATGAGTTCTCTCATATCCTCCACGTCATGCAAATCTGCCTCTTAGCCCTAGGCTGAAGGGCACTGAGAAACCAAAACTGCTTCGCATTCCTTGCACAAAATCATAGCTTAGGACCCCATCCTTACAGGAGAAAGTCGGCTTGCGTTCCTGCTGTAACCAAAGCACAGTTCTTCCTCTTACACGGCAGGGTTTTAGAAGAAGCTAAGTGCGATAGCATACCTAGAGCGCTCCTTGGGGGAGGCGGTTGGCTACACGCAGAACTCCGTGCCAAATAAACTTTATTCAAGGAAGGGAGCAGTTTGTAGCCAGAGTGTATATTTACTTGGTAGAAATCACAAGGAGGTAGGCTGCGTGTTCGCTGGAAACGGGGACCTGATGGCACAAGCCTTGCTTTCCCATTTTGAATGCTCCATTCATGCTGCCTTGAAGCTACCTAAATAACAGTTTTAGGACGTGTCTCTAGTCACTGTAGGCAGGGCTCAGGGAAGGGAACGAGTGTTCTCTACATCAACAGGTTGCTTTCGTAGCCTGAGTGGGAGCCTCTCCTGAGACGCTGTAGAGCTAAAAGGAAACTTGACGTGAGTCCTTTCCTCAAGGTAAAGCCTTGAAGAGCTCTGCCGAAGCTAAGTTTGGAGCAGTTTCATTGAGGCATTAGTTTCAGGTCTGTTTTCTTTTAATGTTAGTAAGCTTTTCAAGACAGTGAGGACCTCACGTGGGCACCCTATTCCCTGCAAGAACACCGAGTACCGGCAGGATCCACTGGGCTGCTAAGGAACATCCAGGCCCGGAAACCTTTCCCAGTCACTCTGTGTATTTTGAGTGTAGGGCAACACACTGCACTCTTCCTTGGGAGAGCTAGATTTCCTCATCCCTCTTTTGGCTCCAGGAAATGTGTTCTCTCATATCCTCCACGTCATGCAAATCTGTCTCTTTGCCCTAGGCTGAAGGGCACTGAGAAACCAAAACTGCTTCGCATTCCTTGCACAAAGTCATAGCTTAGGACCCCATCCTTACAGGAGAAAGTCGGCTTGCGTTCCTGCTGTAACCAAAGCACAGTTCTTCCTCTTACTCGCCAGGGTTTTAGAAGAAGCTAAGCGCGATAGCATACCTAGAGCGCTCCTTGGGGGAGGCGGTTGGCTACACGCAGAACTCCGTGCCAAATAAACTTTATTCAAGGAAGGGACCAGTGCGTAGCTTCAGGGTACATTTACTTGGTAGAAATCACAAGGAGGTAGGCTGCATGTTCGCTGGAAACGGGGACCCGATGGCACAAGCCTTGCTTTCCCATTTTGAATGCTCCATTCATGCTGCCTTGAAGCTACCTAAATAAGAGTTTTAGGACGGGTCTCTAGTCACTGTAGGCAGGGCTCTGGGAAGGGAACGAGTGTTCTCTCCCTCAACAGGGTGCTTCCTTAGCCTGGGTGGGAGCCTCTCCTGAGACGCTCTAGAGCTAAAAGGAAACTTGACGTGAGTCCTTTCCTCAAGGTAAAGCCTTGAAGAGCCCTGCAGAAGCTAAGTTTGGAGCAGTTTCCTTGAGGCATTAGTTTCAGGTCTGTTTTCTTTTAAGGTTAGTAAGCTTTTCAAGTCATCGAGGACCTCGCGTGGGCACCCTATTCCCTTCAAGAACACCGAGTACCGGCAGGCTCCACTGGGCTGCTAAGAAACATCCAGGCCTGGAAACCATTCCCAGTCACTCTGTGTATTTTGAGTGTAGGGCAACACACTGCACTCTTCCTTGGGAGAGCCAGATTTCCTCAGCTCTCCAACAGCTCCAGGAAATTTGTTCTCTCACGTCCTACATGTCATGCAAATTTGCCTCATTGCCCTAGGCTGAGCGGCACTGAGAAACCAAAACTGCTTCGCATTCCTTCTACAAAGTCATACCTTAAGACCCCATTCTTACAGGAGAAAGTCGGCTTGCCTTCCTGCTGTAAACAGAGCACAGTTCTTCCTCTTACACTACAGGGTTTTAGAAGAAGCCCAGCGCGATAGCATACCTAGAGCGCTCCTTGGGGGAGGCGGTTGGCTACACGCAGAACTCCGTGCCAAATAAACTTTATTCAAGGAACGGAGCAGTTTGTAGCCAGAGTGTATATTTACTTGGTAGAAATCACAAGGAGGTAGGCTGCGTGTTCGCTGGAAACGGGGACCTGATGGCACAAGCCTTGCTTTCCCATTTTGAATGCTCCATTCATGCTGCCTTGAAGCTACCTAAATAACAGTTTTAGGACGGGTCTCTAGTCACTGTAGGCAGGGCTCTGGGAAGGGAACGAGTGTTCTCTACATCAACAGGTTGCTTTCGTAGCCTGAGTGGGAGCCTCTCCTGACACGCTGTAGAGCTAAAAGGAAACTTGACGTGAGTCCTTTCCTCAAGGTAAAGCCTTGAATAGCCCTACCGAAGCTAAGTTTGGAGCAGTTTCCTTGAGGCATTAGTTTCAGGTCTGTTTTCTTTTAAGGTTAGTAAGCTTTTCAAGACAGCGAGGACCTCGCCTGGGCACCCTATTCCCTGCCAAAACACCGAATACAGGCAGGCTCCACTGGGCTGCTAAGAAACATCCAGGCCCGGAAACCTTTCCCAGTCACTCTGTGTATTTTGAGTGTAGGGCAACACACTGCACTCTTCCTTGGGAGAGCTAGATTTCCTCAGCCCTCTTTTGGCTCCAGGAAATGAGTTCTCTCATATCCTCCACGTCATGAAAATCTGCCTCTTAGCCCTAGGCTGAAGGGCACTGAGAAACCAAAACTGCTTCGCATTCCTTGCACAAAATCATAGCTTAGGACCCCATCCTTACAGGAGAAAGTCGGCTTGCGTTCCTGCTGTAACCAAAGCACAGTTCTTCCTCTTACACGGCAGGGTTTTAGAAGAAGCTAAGTGCGATAGCATACCTAGAGCGCTCCTTGGGGGAGGCGGTTGGCTACACGCAGAACTCCGTTGCAAATAAACTTTATTCAAGGAAGGGACCAGTGGGTAGCTTGAGGGTCCATTTACTTGGTAGAAATCACAAGGAGATAGGCTGCATGTTCGCTGGAAACGGGGACCTGATGGCACAGGCCTTGCTTTCCCATTTTGAATGCTCCATTCATGCTGCCTTGAAGCTACCTAAATAACAGTTTTAGGACGGGTCTCTAGTCACTGTAGGCAGGGCTCTGGGAAGGGAACGAGTGTTCTCTATATCAACAGGCTGCTTTTATAGCCTGGGTGGGAGCTTTTCCTGAGAAGCTCTAGAGCTAAAAGGAAACATGACGTGAGTCCTTTCCTCAAGGTAAAGCCTTGAATAGCCCTACCGAAGCTAAGTTTGGAGCAGTTTCCTTGAGGCATTAGTTTCAGGTCTGTTTTCTTTTAAGGTTAGTAAGCTTTTCAAGACAGCGAGGACCTCGCCTGGGCATCCTATTCCCTGCCAAAACACCGAGTACAGGCAGGCTCCACTGGGCTGCTAAGAAACATCCAGGCCCGGAAACCTTTCCCAGTCACTCTGTGTATTTTGAGTGTAGGGAAACACACTGCACTCTTCCTTGGGAGAGCTAGATTTCCTCAGCCCTCTTATGGCTCCAGGGAATGTGTTCTCTCATGTCCTCCACGTCATGCAAATCTGCCTCATTGCCCTAGGCTGAAGGGCACTGAGAAACCAAAACTGCTTCGCATTCCTTCTACAAAGTAATATCTTAAGACCCCATCCTTACAGGAGAAAGTCTGCTTGCGTTCCAGCTGTAACCAAAGCACAATTCTTCCTCTTACACTACAGGGTTTTAGAAGAAAACCAGCGCGATAGCATACCTAGAGCGCTCCCTGGGGGAGGCGGTTGGCTACACGCAGAACTCCATGCCAAATAAACTTTATTCAAGGAAGGGACCAGTTTGTAGCCAGAGTGTATATTTACTTGGTAGAAATCACAAGGAGGTAGGCTGCGTGTTCGCTGGAAACGGGGCCTGATGGCACAAGCCTTGCTTTCCCATTTTGAATGCTCCATTCATGCTGCCTTGAAGTTACCTAAATAACAGTTTTAGGACGGGTCTCTAGTCACTGTAGGCAGGGGTCTGGGAAGGGAACGAGTGTTCTCTACATCAACAGGGTGCTTTTATAGCCTGGGTGGGAGCTTCTCCTGAGAAGCTCTAGAGCTAAAAGGAAACATGACGTGAGTTCTTTCCTCAAGGTAAAGCCTTGAATAGCCCTACCGAAGCTAAGTTTGGAGCAGTTTCCTTGAGGCATTAGTTTCAGGTCTGTTTTCTTTTAAGGTTAGTAAGCTTTTCAAGAAAGCGAGGACCTCTCCTGGGCACCCTATTCCCTGCAAGAACACCGAGTACAGGCAGGCGCCGCTGGGCTGCTAAGAAACATCCAGGCCTGGAAACCATTCCCAGTCACTCTGTGTATTTTGAGTGTAGGGCAACACACTGCACTCTTCCTTGGGAGAGCCAGATTTCCTCAACTCTCCAACAGCTCCAGGAAATTTGTTCTCTCACGTCCTACATGTCATGCAAATCTGCTTCATTGCCCTAGGCTGAGCGGCACTGAGAAACCAAAACTGCTTCGCATTCCTTCTACAAAGTCATACCTTAAGACCCCATCCTTACAGGAGAAAGTCGGCTTGCCTTCCTGCTGTAAACAAAGCACAGTTCTTCCTCTTACACTACAGGGTTTTAGAAGAAGCCCAGCGCGACAGCATACCTAGAGCGCTCCTTGGGGGAGGCGGTTGGCTACACGCAGAACTCCGTGCCAAATAAACTTTATTCAAGGAAGGGAGCAGTTTGTAGCCAGAGTGTATATTTACTTGGTAGAAATCACAAGGAGGTAGGCTGCGTGTTCGCTGGAAACGGGGACCTGATGGCACAAGCCTTGCTTTCCCATTTTGAATGCTCCATTCATGCTGCCTTGAAGCTACCTAAATAACAGTTTTAGGACGTGTCTCTAGTCACTGTAGGCAGGGCTCAGGGAAGAGAACGAGTGTTCTCTACATCAACAGGTTGCTTTCGTAGCCTGAGTGGGAGCCTCTCCTGAGACGCTGTAGAGCTAAAAGGAAACTTGACGTGAGTCCTTTCCTCAAGGTAAAGCCTTGAAGAGCTCTGCCGAAGCTAAGTTTGGAGCAGTTTCATTGAGGCATTAGTTTCAGGTCTGTTTTCTTTTAATGTTAGTAAGCTTTTCAAGACAGTGAGGACCTCACGTGGGCACCCTATTCCCTGCAAGAACACCGAGTACCGGCAGGCTCCACTGGGCTGCTAAGAAACATCCAGGCCTGGAAACCATTCCCAGTCACTCTGTGTATTTTGAGTGTAGGGCAACACACTGCACTCTTCCTTGGGAGAGCCAGACTTCCTCAGCTCTCCAACAGCTCCAGGAAATTTGTTCTCTCACGTCCTACATGTCATGCAAATCTGCTTCATTGCCCTAGGCTGAGCGGCACTGAGAAACCAAAACTGCTTCGCATTCCTTCTACAAAGTCATACCTTAAGACCCCATCCTTACAGGAGAAAGTCGGCTTGCCTTCCTGCTGTAAACAAAGCACAGTTCTTCCTCTTACACTACAGGGTTTTAGAAGAAACCAAGTGCGATAGCATACCTAGAGCACTCCTTGGGGGAGGCGGTTGGCTACACGCAGAACTCCGTGCCAAATAAACTTTATTCAAGGAAGGGAGCAGTTTGTAGCCAGAGTGTATATTTACTTGGTAGAAATCACAAGGAGGTAGGCTGCGTGTTCGCTGGAAACGGGGACCTGATGGCACAAGCCTTGCTTTCCCATTTTGAATGCTCCATTCATGCTGCCTTGAAGCTACCTAAATAACAGTTTTAGGACGTGTCTCTAGTCACTGTAGGCAGGGCTCAGGGAAGGGAACGAGTGTTCTCTACATCAACAGGTTGCTTTCGTAGCCTGAGTGGGAGCCTCTCCTGAGACGCTGTAGAGCTAAAAGGAAACTTGACGTGAGTCCTTTCCTCAAGGTAAAGCCTTGAAGAGCTCTGCCGAAGCTAAGTTTGGAGCAGTTTCATTGAGGCATTAGTTTCAGGTCTGTTTTCTTTTAATGTTAGTAAGCTTTTCAAGACAGTGAGGACCTCACGTGGGCACCCTATTCCCTGCAAGAACACCGAGTACCGGCAGGATCCACTGGGCTGCTAAGGAACATCCAGGCCCGGAAACCTTTCCCAGTCACTCTGTGTATTTTGAGTGTAGGGCAACACACTGCACTCTTCCTTGGGAGAGCTAGATTTCCTCAGCCCTCTTTTGGCTCCAGGAAATGTGTTCTCTCATATCCTCCACGTCATGCAAATCTGTCTCTTTGCCCTAGGCTGAAGGGCACTGAGAAACCAAAACTGCTTCGCATTCCTTGCACAAAGTCATAGCTTAGGACCCCATCCTTACAGGAGAAAGTCGGCTTGCGTTCCTGCTGTAACCAAAGCACAGTTCTTCCTCTTACTCGCCAGGGTTTTAGAAGAAGCTAAGCGCGATAGCATACCTAGAGCGCTCCTTGGGGGAGGCGGTTGGCTACACGCAGAACTCCGTGCCAAATAAACTTTATTCAAGGAAGGGACCAGTGCGTAGCTTCAGGGTACATTTACTTGGTAGAAATCACAAGGAGGTAGGCTGCATGTTCGCTGGAAACGGGGACCCGATGGCACAAGCCTTGCTTTCCCATTTTGAATGCTCCATTCATGCTGCCTTGAAGCTACCTAAATAACAGTTTTAGGACGGGTCTCTAGTCACTGTAGGCAGGGCTCTGGGAAGGGAACGAGTGTTCTCTCCCTCAACAGGGTGCTTCCTTAGCCTGGGTGGGAGCCTCTCCTGAGACGCTCTAGAGCTAAAAGGAAACTTGACGTGAGTCCTTTCCTCAAGGTAAAGCCTTGAAGAGCCCTGCAGAAGCTAAGTTTGGAGCAGTTTCCTTGAGGCATTAGTTTCAGGTCTGTTTTCTTTTAAGGTTAGTAAGCTTTTCAAGTCATCGAGGACCTCGCGTGGGCACCCTATTCCCTTCAAGAACACCGAGTACCGGCAGGCTCCACTGGGCTGCTAAGAAACATCCAGGCCTGGAAACCATTCCCAGTCACTCTGTGTATTTTGAGTGTAGGGCAACACACTGCACTCTTCCTTGGGAGAGCCAGATTTCCTCAACTCTCCAACAGCTCCAGGAAATTTGTTCTCTCCCGTCCTACATGTCATGCAAATTTGCCTCATTGCCCTAGGCTGAGCGGCACTGAGAAACCAAAACTGCTTCGCATTCCTTCTACAAAGTCATACCTTAAGACCCCATTCTTACAGGAGAAAGTCGGCTTGCCTTCCTGCTGTAAACAGAGCACAGTTCTTCTTCTTACACTACAGGGTTTTAGAAGAAGCCCAGCGCGATAGCATACCTAGAGCGCTCCTTGGGGGAGGCGGTTGGCTACACGCAGAACTCCGTGCCAAATAAACTTTATTCAAGGAACGGAGCAGTTTGTAGCCAGAGTGTATATTTACTTGGTAGAAATCACAAGGAGGTAGGCTGCGTGTTCGCTGGAAACGGGGACCTGATGGCACAAGCCTTGCTTTCCCATTTTGAATGCTCCATTCATGCTGCCTTGAAGCTACCTAAATAACAGTTTTAGGACGTGTCTCTAGTCACTGTAGGCAGGGCTCAGGGAAGGGAACGAGTGTTCTCTACATCAACAGGTTGCTTTCGTAGCCTGAGTGGGAGCCTCTCCTGACACGCTGTAGAGCTAAAAGGAAACTTGACGTGAGTCCTTTCCTCAAGGTAAAGCCTTGAATAGCCCTACCGAAGCTAAGTTTGGAGCAGTTTCCTTGAGGCATTAGTTTCAGGTCTGTTTTCTTTTAAGGTTAGTAAGCTTTTCAAGTCATCGAGGACCTCGCGTGGGCACCCTATTCCCTTCAAGAACACCGAGTACCGGCAGGCTCCACTGGGCTGCTAAGAAACATCCAGGCCTGGAAACCATTCCCAGTCACTCTGTGTATTTTGAGTGTAGGGCAACACACTGCACTCTTCCTTGGGAGAGCCAGATTTCCTCAGCTCTCCAACAGCTCCAGGAAATTTGTTCTCTCACGTCCTACATGTCATGCAAATTTGCCTCATTGCCCTAGGCTGAGCGGCACTGAGAAACCAAAACTGCTTCGCATTCCTTCTACAAAGTCATACCTTAAGACCCCATTCTTACAGGAGAAAGTCGGCTTGCCTTCCTGCTGTAAACAGAGCACAGTTCTTCCTCTTACACTACAGGGTTTTAGAAGAAGCCCAGCGCGATAGCATACCTAGAGCGCTCCTTGGGGGAGGCGGTTGGCTACACGCAGAACTCCGTGCCAAATAAACTTTATTCAAGGAACGGAGCAGTTTGTAGCCAGAGTGTATATTTACTTGGTAGAAATCACAAGGAGGTAGGCTGCGTGTTCGCTGGAAACGGGGACCTGATGGCACAAGCCTTACTTTCCCATTTTGAATGCTCCATTCATGCTGCCTTGAAGCTACCTAAATAACAGTTTTAGGACGGGTCTCTAGTCACTGTAGGCAGGGCTCTGGGAAGGGAACGAGTGTTCTCTACATCAACAGGTTGCTTTCGTAGCCTGAGTGGGAGCCTCTCCTGACACGCTGTAGAGCTAAAAGGAAACTTGACGTGAGTCCTTTCCTCAAGGTAAAGCCTTGAATAGCCCTACCGAAGCTAAGTTTGGAGCAGTTTCCTTGAGGCATTAGTTTCAGGTCTGTTTTCTTTTAAGGTTAGTAAGCTTTTCAAGTCATCGAGGACCTCGCGTGGGCACCCTATTCCCTTCAAGAACACCGAGTACCGGCAGGCTCCACTGGGCTGCTAAGAAACATCCAGGCCTGGAAACCATTCCCAGTCACTCTGTGTATTTTGAGTGTAGGGCAACACACTGCACTCTTCCTTGGGAGAGCCAGATTTCCTCAGCTCTCCAACAGCTCCAGGAAATTTGTTCTCTCACGTCCTACATGTCATGCAAATTTGCCTCATTGCCCTAGGCTGAGCGGCACTGAGAAACCAAAACTGCTTCGCATTCCTTCTACAAAGTCATACCTTAAGACCCCATTCTTACAGGAGAAAGTCGGCTTGCCTTCCTGCTATAAACAGAGCACAGTTCTTCCTCTTACACTACAGGGTTTTAGAAGAAGCCCAGCGCGATAGCATACCTAGAGCGCTCCTTGGGGGAGGCGGTTGGCTACACGCAGAACTCCGTGCCAAATAAACTTTATTCAAGGAACGGAGCAGTTTGTAGCCAGAGTGTATATTTACTTGGTAGAAATCACAAGGAGGTAGGCTGCGTGTTCGCTGGAAACGGGGACCTGATGGCACAAGCCTTGCTTTCCCATTTTGAATGCTCCATTCATGCTGCCTTGAAGCTACCTAAATAACAGTTTTAGGACGGGTCTCTAGTCACTGTAGGCAGGGCTCTGGGAAGGGAACGAGTGTTCTCTACATCAACAGGTTGCTTTCGTAGCCTGAGTGGGAGCCTCTCCTGACACGCTGTAGAGCTAAAAGGAAACTTGACGTGAGTCCTTTCCTCAAGGTAAAGCCTTGAATAGCCCTACCGAAGCTAAGTTTGGAGCAGTTTCCTTGAGGCATTAGTTTCAGGTCTGTTTTCTTTTAAGGTTAGTAAGCTTTTCAAGACAGCGAGGACCTCGCCTGGGCACCCTATTCCCTGCCAAAACACCGAATACAGGCAGGCTCCACTGGGCTGCTAAGAAACATCCAGGCCCGGAAACCTTTCCCAGTCACTCTGTGTATTTTGAGTGTAGGGCAACACACTGCACTCTTCCTTGGGAGAGCTAGATTTCCTCAGCCCTCTTTTGGCTCCAGGAAATGAGTTCTCTCATATCCTCCACGTCATGCAAATCTGCCTCTTAGCCCTAGGCTGAAGGGCACTGAGAAACCAAAACTGCTTCGCATTCCTTGCACAAAATCATAGCTTAGGACCCCATCCTTACAGGAGAAAGTCGGCTTGCGTTCCTGCTGTAACCAAAGCACAGTTCTTCCTCTTACACGGCAGGGTTTTAGAAGAAGCTAAGTGCGATAGCATACCTAGAGCGCTCCTTGGGGGAGGCGGTTGGCTACACGCAGAACTCCGTTGCAAATAAACTTTATTCAAGGAAGGGACCAGTGGGTAGCTTGAGGGTCCATTTACTTGGTAGAAATCACAAGGAGATAGGCTGCATGTTCGCTGGAAACGGGGACCTGATGGCACAGGCCTTGCTTTCCCATTTTGAATGCTCCATTCATGCTGCCTTGAAGCTACCTAAATAACAGTTTTAGGACGGGTCTCTAGTCACTGTAGGCAGGGCTCTGGGAAGGGAACGAGTGTTCTCTATATCAACAGGCTGCTTTTATAGCCTGGGTGGGAGCTTTTCCTGAGAAGCTCTAGAGCTAAAAGGAAACATGACGTGAGTCCTTTCCTCAAGGTAAAGCCTTGAATAGCCCTACCGAAGCTAAGTTTGGAGCAGTTTCCTTGAGGCATTAGTTTCAGGTCTGTTTTCTTTTAAGGTTAGTAAGCTTTTCAAGACAGCGAGGACCTCGCCTGGGCATCCTATTCCCTGCCAAAACACCGAGTACAGGCAGGCTCCACTGGGCTGCTAAGAAACATCCAGGCCCGGAAACCTTTCCCAGTCACTCTGTGTATTTTGAGTGTAGGGCAACACACTGCACTCTTCCTTGGGAGAGCTAGATTTCCTCAGCCCTCTTATGGCTCCAGGGAATGTGTTCTCTCATGTCCTCCACGTCATGCAAATCTGCCTCATTGCCCTAGGCTGAAGGGCACTGAGAAACCAAAACTGCTTCGCATTCCTTCTACAAAGTAATATCTTAAGACCCCATCCTTACAGGAGAAAGTCTGCTTGCGTTCCAGCTGTAACCAAAGCACAATTCTTCCTCTTACACTACAGGGTTTTAGAAGAAAACCAGCGCGATAGCATACCTAGAGCGCTCCCTGGGGGAGGCGGTTGGCTACACGCAGAACTCCATGCCAAATAAACTTTATTCAAGGAAGGGACCAGTTTGTAGCCAGAGTGTATATTTACTTGGTAGAAATCACAAGGAGGTAGGCTGCGTGTTCGCTGGAAACGGGGCCTGATGGCACAAGCCTTGCTTTCCCATTTTGAATGCTCCATTCATGCTGCCTTGAAGTTACCTAAATAACAGTTTTAGGACGGGTCTCTAGTCACTGTAGGCAGGGGTCTGGGAAGGGAACGAGTGTTCTCTACATCAACAGGGTGCTTTTATAGCCTGGGTGGGAGCTTCTCCTGAGAAGCTCTAGAGCTAAAAGGAAACATGACGTGAGTTCTTTCCTCAAGGTAAAGCCTTGAATAGCCCTACCGAAGCTGTTTGGAGCAGTTTCCTCGAGGCATTAGTTTCAGGTCTGTTTTCTTTTAAGGTTAGTAAGCTTTTCAAGAAAGCGAGGACCTCTCCTGGGCACCCTATTCCCTGCAAGAACACCGAGTACAGGCAGGCTCCGCTGGGCTGCTAAGAAACATCCAGGCCTGGAAACCATTCCCAGTCACTCTGTGTATTTTGAGTGTAGGGCAACACACTGCACTCTTCCTTGGGAGAGCCAGATTTCCTCAACTCTCCAGCAGCTCCAGGAAATTTGTTCTCTCACGTCCTACATGTCATGCAAATCTGCTTCATTGCCCTAGGCTGAGCGGCACTGAGAAACCAAAACTGCTTCGCATTCCTTCTACAAAGTCATACCTTAAGACCCCATCCTTACAGGAGAAAGTCGGCTTGCCTTCCTGCTGTAAACAAAGCACAGTTCTTCCTCTTACACTACAGGGTTTTAGAAGAAGCCCAGCGCGACAGCATACCTAGAGCGCTCCTTGGGGGAGGCGGTTGGCTACACGCAGAACTCCGTGCCAAATAAACTTTATTCAAGGAAGGGAGCAGTTTGTAGCCAGAGTGTATATTTACTTGGTAGAAATCACAAGGAGGTAGGCTGCGTGTTCGCTGGAAACGGGGACCTGATGGCACAAGCCTTGCTTTCCCATTTTGAATGCTCCATTCATGCTGCCTTGAAGCTACCTAAATAACAGTTTTAGGACGTGTCTCTAGTCACTGTAGGCAGGGCTCAGGGAAGGGAACGAGTGTTCTCTACATCAACAGGTTGCTTTCGTAGCCTGAGTGGGAGCCTCTCCTGAGACGCTGTAGAGCTAAAAGGAAACTTGACGTGAGTCCTTTCCTCAAGGTAAAGCCTTGAAGAGCTCTGCCGAAGCTAAGTTTCGAGCAGTTTCCTTGAGGCATTAGTTTCAGGTCTGTTTTCTTTTAATGTTAGTAAGCTTTTCAAGACAGTGAGGACCTCACGTGGGCACCCTATTCCCTGCAAGAACACCGAGTACCGGCAGGCTCCACTGGGCTGCTAAGAAACATCCAGGCCTGGAAACCATTCCCAGTCACTCTGTGTATTTTGAGTGTAGGGCAACACACTGCACTCTTCCTTGGGAGAGCCAGATTTCCTCAGCTCTCCAACAGCTCCAGGTAATTTGTTCTCTCACGTCCTACATGTCATGCAAATCTGCTTCATTGCCCTAGGCTGAGCGGCACTGAGAAACCAAAACTGCTTCGCATTCCTTCTACAAAGTCATACCTTAAGACCCCATCCTTACAGGAGAAAGTCGGCTTGCCTTCCTGCTGTAAACAAAGCACAGTTCTTCCTCTTACACTACAGGGTTTTAGAAGAAGCCCAGCGCGACAGCATACCTAGAGCGCTCCTTGGGGGAGGCGGTTGGCTACACGCAGAACTCCGTGCCAAATAAACTTTATTCAAGGAAGGGAGCAGTTTGTAGCCAGAGTGTATATTTACTTGGTAGAAATCACAAGGAGGTAGGCTGCGTGTTCGCTGGAAACGGGGACCTGAATGCACAAGCCTTGCTTTCCCATTTTGAATGCTCCATTCATGCTGCCTTGAAGCTACCTAAATAACAGTTTTAGGACGTGTCTCTAGTCACTGTAGGCAGGGCTCAGGGAAGGGAACGAGTGTTCTCTACATCAACAGGTTGCTTTCGTAGCCTGAGTGGGAGCCTCTCCTGACACGCTGTAGAGCTAAAAGGAAACTTGACGTGAGTCCTTTCCTCAAGGTAAAGCCTTGAATAGCCCTACCGAAGCTAAGTTTGGAGCAGTTTCCTTGAGGCATTAGTTTCAGGTCTGTTTTCTTTTAAGGTTAGTAAGCTTTTCAAGTCATCGAGGACCTCGCGTGGGCACCCTATTCCCTTCAAGAACACCGAGTACCGGCAGGCTCCACTGGGCTGCTAAGAAACATCCAGGCCTGGAAACCATTCCCAGTCACTCTGTGTATTTTGAGTGTAGGGCAACACACTGCACTCTTCCTTGGGAGAGCCAGATTTCCTCAGCTCTCCAACAGCTCCAGGAAATTTGTTCTCTCACGTCCTACATGTCATGCAAATTTGCCTCATTGCCCTAGGCTGAGCGGCACTGAGAAACCAAAACTGCTTCGCATTCCTTCTACAAAGTCATACCTTAAGACCCCATTCTTACAGGAGAAAGTCGGCTTGCCTTCCTGCTGTAAACAGAGCACAGTTCTTCCTCTTACACTACAGGGTTTTAGAAGAAGCCCAGCGCGATAGCATACCTAGAGCGCTCCTTGGGGGAGGCGGTTGGCTACACGCAGAACTCCGTGCCAAATAAACTTTATTCAAGGAACGGAGCAGTTTGTAGCCAGAGTGTATATTTACTTGGTAGAAATCACAAGGAGGTAGGCTGCGTGTTCGCTGGAAACGGGGACCTGATGGCACAAGCCTTGCTTTCCCATTTTGAATGCTCCATTCATGCTGCCTTGAAGCTACCTAAATAACAGTTTTAGGACGGGTCTCTAGTCACTGTAGGCAGGGCTCTGGGAAGGGAACGAGTGTTCTCTACATCAACAGGTTGCTTTCGTAGCCTGAGTGGGAGCCTCTCCTGACACGCTGTAGAGCTAAAAGGAAACTTGACGTGAGTCCTTTCCTCAAGGTAAAGCCTTGAATAGCCCTACCGAAGCTAAGTTTGGAGCAGTTTCCTTGAGGCATTAGTTTCAGGTCTGTTTTCTTTTAAGGTTAGTAAGCTTTTCAAGTCATCGAGGACCTCGCGTGGGCACCCTATTCCCTTCAAGAACACCGAGTACCGGCAGGCTCCACTGGGCTGCTAAGAAACATCCAGGCCTGGAAACCATTCCCAGTCACTCTGTGTATTTTGAGTGTAGGGCAACACACTGCACTCTTCCTTGGGAGAGCCAGATTTCCTCAGCTCTCCAACAGCTCCAGGAAATTTGTTCTCTCACGTCCTACATGTCATGCAAATTTGCCTCATTGCCCTAGGCTGAGCGGCACTGAGAAACCAAAACTGCTTCGCATTCCTTCTACAAAGTCATACCTTAAGACCCCATTCTTACAGGAGAAAGTCGGCTTGCCTTCCTGCTGTAAACAGAGCACAGTTCTTCCTCTTACACTACAGGGTTTTAGAAGAAGCCCAGCGCGATAGCATACCTAGAGCGCTCCTTGGGGGAGGCGGTTGGCTACACGCAGAACTCCGTGCCAAATAAACTTTATTCAAGGAACGGAGCAGTTTGTAGCCAGAGTGTATATTTACTTGGTAGAAATCACAAGGAGGTAGGCTGCGTGTTCGCTGGAAACGGGGACCTGATGGCACAAGCCTTGCTTTCCCATTTTGAATGCTCCATTCATGCTGCCTTGAAGCTACCTAAATAACAGTTTTAGGACGGGTCTCTAGTCACTGTAGGCAAGGCTCTGGGAAGGGAACGAGTGTTCTCTACATCAACAGGTTGCTTTCGTAGCCTGAGTGGGAGCCTCTCCTGACACGCTGTAGAGCTAAAAGGAAACTTGACGTGAGTCCTTTCCTCAAGGTAAAGCCTTGAATAGCCCTACCGAAGCTAAGTTTGGAGCAGTTTCCTTGAGGCATTAGTTTCAGGTCTGTTTTCTTTTAAGGTTAGTAAGCTTTTCAAGACAGCGAGGACCTCGCCTGGGCACCCTATTCCCTGCCAAAACACCGAATACAGGCAGGCTCCACTGGGCTGCTAAGAAACATCCAGGCCCGGAAACCTTTCCCAGTCACTCTGTGTATTTTGAG
This sequence comes from Eschrichtius robustus, assembly GCF_028021215.1. Lineage (NCBI taxonomy): Eukaryota > Metazoa > Chordata > Mammalia > Artiodactyla > Eschrichtiidae > Eschrichtius > Eschrichtius robustus. The sequence continues at coordinate 38,305,902 of NC_090840.1, forward strand.
TGTAGGGCAACACACTGCACTCTTCCTTGGGAGAGCTAGATTTCCTCAGCCCTCTTTTGGCTCCAGGAAATGAGTTCTCTCATATCCTCCACGTCATGCAAATCTGCCTCTTAGCCCTAGGCTGAAGGGCACTGAGAAACCAAAACTGCTTCGCATTCCTTGCACAAAATCATAGCTTAGGACCCCATCCTTACAGGAGAAAGTCGGCTTGCGTTCCTGCTGTAACCAAAGCACAGTTCTTCCTCTTACACGGCAGGGTTTTAGAAGAAGCTAAGTGCGATAGCATACCTAGAGCGCTCCTTGGGGGAGGCGGTTGGCTACACGCAGAACTCCGTTGCAAATAAACTTTATTCAAGGAAGGGACCAGTGGGTAGCTTGAGGGTCCATTTACTTGGTAGAAATCACAAGGAGATAGGCTGCATGTTCGCTGGAAACGGGGACCTGATGGCACAGGCCTTGCTTTCCCATTTTGAATGCTCCATTCATGCTGCCTTGAAGCTACCTAAATAACAGTTTTAGGACGGGTCTCTAGTCACTGTAGGCAGGGCTCTGGGAAGGGAACGAGTGTTCTCTATATCAACAGGCTGCTTTTATAGCCTGGGTGGGAGCTTTTCCTGAGAAGCTCTAGAGCTAAAAGGAAACATGACGTGAGTCCTTTCCTCAAGGTAAAGCCTTGAATAGCCCTACCGAAGCTAAGTTTGGAGCAGTTTCCTTGAGGCATTAGTTTCAGGTCTGTTTTCTTTTAAGGTTAGTAAGCTTTTCAAGACAGCGAGGACCTCGCCTGGGCATCCTATTCCCTGCCAAAACACCGAGTACAGGCAGGCTCCACTGGGCTGCTAAGAAACATCCAGGCCCGGAAACCTTTCCCAGTCACTCTGTGTATTTTGAGTGTAGGGCAACACACTGCACTCTTCCTTGGGAGAGCTAGATTTCCTCAGCCCTCTTATGGCTCCAGGGAATGTGTTCTCTCATGTCCTCCACGTCATGCAAATCTGCCTCATTGCCCTAGGCTGAAGGGCACTGAGAAACCAAAACTGCTTCGCATTCCTTCTACAAAGTAATATCTTAAGACCCCATCCTTACAGGAGAAAGTCTGCTTGCGTTCCAGCTGTAACCAAAGCACAATTCTTCCTCTTACACTACAGGGTTTTAGAAGAAAACCAGCGCGATAGCATACCTAGAGCGCTCCCTGGGGGAGGCGGTTGGCTACACGCAGAACTCCATGCCAAATAAACTTTATTCAAGGAAGGGACCAGTTTGTAGCCAGAGTGTATATTTACTTGGTAGAAATCACAAGGAGGTAGGCTGCGTGTTCGCTGGAAACGGGGCCTGATGGCACAAGCCTTGCTTTCCCATTTTGAATGCTCCATTCATGCTGCCTTGAAGTTACCTAAATAACAGTTTTAGGACGGGTCTCTAGTCACTGTAGGCAGGGGTCTGGGAAGGGAACGAGTGTTCTCTACATCAACAGGGTGCTTTTATAGCCTGGGTGGGAGCTTCTCCTGAGAAGCTCTAGAGCTAAAAGGAAACATGACGTGAGTTCTTTCCTCAAGGTAAAGCCTTGAATAGCCCTACCGAAGCTAAGTTTGGAGCAGTTTCCTCGAGGCATTAGTTTCAGGTCTGTTTTCTTTTAAGGTTAGTAAACTTTTCAAGAAAGCGAGGACCTCTCCTGGGCACCCTATTCCCTGCAAGAACACCGAGTACAGGCAGGCTCCGCTGGGCTGCTAAGAAACATCCAGGCCTGGAAACCATTCCCAGTCACTCTGTGTATTTTGAGTGTAGGGCAACACACTGCACTCTTCCTTGGGAGAGCCAGATTTCCTCAACTCTCCAGCAGCTCCAGGAAATTTGTTCTCTCACGTCCTACATGTCATGCAAATCTGCTTCATTGCCCTAGGCTGAGCGGCACTGAGAAACCAAAACTGCTTCGCATTCCTTCTACAAAGTCATACCTTAAGACCCCATCCTTACAGGAGAAAGTCGGCTTGCCTTCCTGCTGTAAACAAAGCACAGTTCTTCCTCTTACACTACAGGGTTTTAGAAGAAGCCCAGCGCGACAGCATACCTAGAGCGCTCCTTGGGGGAGGCGGTTGGCTACACGCAGAACTCCGTGCCAAATAAACTTTATTCAAGGAAGGGAGCAGTTTGTAGCCAGA
>NC_090840.1:42335957-42348457 GCF_028021215.1 Eschrichtius robustus
AGTGTTAAAGCTGTCAGTCTACACCTCAGCATTTGGAGCTCTAATGATTTATCTTTTTTTTTTTTTTTTTTGTAAAATTAGAAATACTTAAACAACCTTACAGCAATACGCATGCACTGTCTTTTTTTTTAAAAGTAGGATATCTTGTTATTTTTTTTAAAGTCCCTAATAATGATTTTTCAACGAAAAAAGAAAAAAGAAAAATTCCACTACTACTCTATGCTACAGCTAAACTTGGTGAAATGGCTCTAGCATATTTAAAAAGAGTTTGCTCAAAAAAAAAAAAAAAAAAAAGCATGCCTAGGGAGTCATTGTGACAGTGCAAAATACATTTATGTACATCCCTCTTACAAAAACACCAATATGTTAGCATTCCGTGAAGCATGCTGGTTTTCAGGAAAAAAAAAAAAATTCTATAAGAGAATGAAATAGCAGCTCCGAAAGATAGCCTTTTTCTTTCTTTTCTTGAGGACAACAAAAAAAAGTCTTTTTTTTCCTTTTTTCTTTTTTTTTTTTTTTTTTGAACTACTAGAGAAATACCACTAATACATACAGATATAAAAGCAGCATAGAAAGATACAGGTTTCTCACCAACTAGGAATAAAGAGACTAAATGTGGGCACGTGGTTAAACTACAACGCGTCTTCACAGTCGTCCAGCACGTTTACAAGAAAAACACCATTGGGAAACCTCACAGGACAGAAGTGTTTTAACACCAAGAGAACTACTAGTTTTTAATTAAAAATCCAAACAGGGTGGGGTTGAAAAAATTTAGAAAGGGGCTGGAGCTGGAGCCATCATTTTTTAAAAATTATTTTTCAATATAAAATGAATGAGCTGGAATAGACCCAATGTCTTGCTCTGTGGAACCTTGCAAAAGTGAAGAAACGTTGAGGGCTGTTTAGGGCAGCTGGCTGGTGTCAAAGCTGCCAGGATGCTAATAACTGCAGGCTGAGTCTCTTACTTCTGTGTGTGTGTGTATATATATATAAAGGAGCCTTCTGTGTTATGGCATTTTTTTTCTTGCTGCTGTATTCACATATCCCACTGCAAATCATCTTTCATTTTTCCTTCTGTTGACCTGGATATTATTTCTTTTCAGAAACAGGAAAAAAACCGAACATCTGTGTCTCCTTCCAATATGCTACACATCTGTGCGTTTTGTGGCGGGTCTTCAAAGTTCAGTTAGCAACCCACGGACGCCATTCATCTTCTTGTTAAAATGTCTACTGCTGTAGCCAATGCTCATGCCCTTGAGGGTTTTCCTCTTTTTTTCCATTACTGTATATAAAGAACATTGTGACTTTTAATGTTAGCATTTTTGCTTTCAACAGCAATTAGCAATCTCTTGGTTTGCTGTTTGGTAAAGCATCGGTTAATGAGGTCATCTAGTTTAAAATCCCAGCTACTGGAAAATAACAAGGAGGAGGTCAAATCTATCATTTCTTGTTATATTTTCTGCTCTCTTTTCAGTTCTTTAAGGAAAAGAAATCTTTGTTATCCACAGTAAGTCATTACGACCCGTTACTGGCCCTCTGTTTTACTATCGCCTCAAGATACAGTTAGGTTCTCTCTTGCTGAAGTACTGAACCAGGATAGTTCATCTATAAACAAACAAACAAACAAAAAACAACTTTGAGCATCTGAGGATGAGGAATTGGTTTCACGTTGGTTGTGTTGTCTTTCCTCTGACAGTTCTGAGTGCACATCTAGCGAGGGGTTGTCTCTATGGTGGAAGGGGTCCCCGGGGTGGTCGACCTCGGGGTGGCTGCTGGTGGTGTGTCCATCGGGCTCCCAGCCCCGCTGTTAGGCGTGACGGAGGAGCTGACAGCAGGCGTATCCCCCTGCTGCTGGGCTTGCAGGGTCTGTCCACAGATGTGGTGGTGCTTCTCCCAGTCTTTGTGCTGGCAAAACGAGCCACAGTATCGGGCTGTGTTACAGCCGCTGCAGGTTTCACTCGCTTTACGGCCACAATTCCAGCAACTCTATTGGAGAAGGCAGAAGAAAGTGAAATCCCAAATTATTACATTGACCAGGCTAAAGTCTAAGGAAATATGCTAGGCAGCACTACCCCCTTATTTTTAAGAACTGTAAGAATGAAAAATCCAGGTGCGTATGTGTACACACACTAAACACCCTGAAGATGCAGGTTTTGGTGTAACTGCCCAGACTTTTCTGCCAAAAACTATTATGACATCTAAACAAACTGGTTGAAGCTCTTTTCCGTTTTTACTATAAAACCCCTTCCCTTTAGGTTTAGTTATCTTCACATCTAAATTCTCTGTTCACCCATACTAACAACTGCTACATCTAAATTTTTTCCTTTCTAATACTACTACCACCATGGAAAGACTCAAAGACAGCACTCCTGGCAGAAGCTTCTTCCTTCTAGACACTAACAGGAATCACAAAGGGACTATGAGGATGCTCTAGTAGATTCAAAGGAATATAATGGACTAGACAGAGGATTCTATCCTCTGCTCTACCACAGACCAGAAAAAGTAGGGCATGTGTTTAGTTCTTCCCACTGCAATCAGTTATTCACTGTACCTGACAACCAAATGGTAGGAAAGTCTCAAAACAATCCCTTTTACTTCAGCTCCCTGGAGATTGGATCCTTGGTTTGTTTTTTCTCTGATATATTCTAAGCACCCACAACAGTGCCTGATATATATATTAGGTGCTCAGTAAACATTTGTGAAGTTTTAGGACCCTAGCAAGCCTACTGCCAATCTCCACTGGTGCTTTCCAAGAAGTGAGAAAAGCAGAAATGAGGCTGCCTCTGAGATAAAACACATTGTGAATCTGGGGACAGACATACTAGAGATGGAAGAGCCCCTAAGTGGGACAGATCCTGGGGAATGAGGGAGTGTCAGGGAGGAGATTAACAATGACTGTGCCCTAAGAACCCTTCCAGGAGGAGGGGGAACCTCAGGAAGCCAACTCGAAACGTTTGTGCTTCCTTTGGCAAGACCACCCCCATTGTGAAATGTTATAGCAAGTGATTTTAGCTTTTACCATTAATCCTTTTATCCTGTATCTTCCTTGGTTTTATTTTCTTGCAAAACAAATTTCCGACTGTAATCTGGTAACCCCAACCAGCTGACAGTATGTAGCTGTGTCACAATTAAAATACATTTTTTAAAGCCCTGATATATATGGATATTAAAAATCTCCCCACTATGTTCCCTGCAATTATTTTGCTTTCAGCATGTTGGTTGTGTGGCTTAAGGTGGGCTCATAAGCCTATTAAAAATGCCCCAGTGGAATGTCAGGCCCTCACCCTGGTCTGTGTATGGCTTTACCACTGTGCAAAATATGCAAAGCAATTTTTAGCACTCATTCTAATTTGGCTAAAAACTAAAGGAGCTCCTAGAGTCTTTCAAGTGCTGGAAGCCTAAAAACTCAAGAACTACAGCTTAAAACTTTTAGAAAGAGCTCAGCCCTATGTTCGTATTTCTTTACCATTCAGAAATTATGGCCCAATGAAGGGAAAAAAAAATTAAAACTTTAAGATCTCAAACTCTGGCCAATGGAAGGTGTTTTAAGTGAACATAGCTGAAGAAATCTAGAAGCTTGATTTATATGTTAATATCATAAATAAAAATGGAATTAAAATTAATAGTACCAGAACAAAGTAATTTTTTTTCCTACTTCCATTTAATTTAGCCAGGAAAATATCTCAAAAAATAGGTACCTCTGATCAGAGGCTTCATTACCAAAATTAGAAGCCCTTCTTTCTCAAAATTAATTCAGTCTTCTTGCACAGACAACGGTTCCACAAAAGCCTGAACAAACATGGGCCTGGCCCATCCTCCAGAGCAGCGAGGTACGACACTCATCACTCAGGGAAGTTTACTTCCTTGAGCTTTAGGCATTTAGAATAATGCCAGCTGGATCCTGGAACAAACTCAGAAATAAGTGAAATTCCTAAATTACATCAGAAAATCTCAATTAGAGAACACAGACCCAGATCCAAAACAATATTTTAAGGAAATTAAACATCTAATCTGAGTTAAGTGGCTTCTTTAGGAAATACCCTGGTGTGAGTCCTATCCGCTTTCTGGCAGAGGCACATCTTGGCAGACACAAGGCAGTAACTGCCCAGTTCTCAATGGCTCCTTCAGATTGAAATCAGATGTAGGCAACCTTCTCAATTTAAGTTGATTAAACACCCAGACTAAACCAGGTAATTACAAATGCATGTGTTGGGGAATGGAAAGAGAAGACAGAATGGGGACTTCTTTATTTTTTAAAGTGTTTTCAAAGATGGGAACAATTTTACAAATAAAAAAGTGGAATTGTGCCAAATATAGAAACAGATGTTTTGGATTATAAAGCTGCTGGGAATGGAGCCTTTTTGCCTAGCATCTCTGGATTCTGACCCAGGATTCAAGGGCTCTGGCTAGCTTTACCTCCAGTCCCACTCCGAAATTGTTCAATCCCATTCATTTACCACCCACCACTGAGACAAAAACAACCTTTGACTTTAGGAAGATGCAACAAAGAGCAATTCAAATGAGCTGGTGGAAAAAAACCTGCATACTTTTATTGCTGTTGACATTGCATTGCCATGAATGTATAGGGAACTTTAGCTCAAGTGGTCAATCAATGGAAATCCCCAAAGTGCATATTCCTTTTTAAAAGTTCATTAGAAGACAGACACAGCAATCTCTATTAATTTCTCCTGGGTGGCTCTACCAAATTTCCTGTTAACTAATCCATACCTGTAAGACTGATGCCTGACCACTGGCACCCGGCCTCTCAACCATCACTTCTGGGAACTGTGCAATGTGCAGAATCTTATGAGTATTCCAATTTTAATCATTTTAAGTTTCTAAGCTTTCTGCCATTCACAAAGGTGGAAACTGCAAATTGTGTATGAAACCCAGGGGTGTATCTGTAGGGCAGGGATTAAGGTGGTCAATGGCTTAATCTAATTTTACATTTTTCAATTTGTGCTTTTCATATTCAGGCTAGTATTACCTGATAGTTGCTTCTTTCTTTCATTCATTCATTCATTCATTTTTCATATAACAGAGCTTCCCTTTCAGTCCTCTAAGCAATGATGCTGTTGACTGAATTACCAAAATAGTACAGAAGTCTCGAGAATACCATTTCATAGCAAATTTCATTTCCAAAGCCCATGGCACTTTATAGTTTCCCTTTATTTGTGATAATATTATTTCCTTTTCAGCATAAGGAATGTTTTCCTACCAATTATGGGAATCAGCAATTGGCCAAAATTAGGCTAGGACTCAGATGAAAAATAGGAGGCAGAACACAACCCTCCCTTTTCTAAATGTACTGGTACTACACAGGGAAATGGAAATGATGAGTTGAAGCTTTTGGTGCCAAAGCTGCATGTCAAAGATTGTTAATACTTGTTTCATATCAGCAATTCTCTTTTGTCCCTAAGAACAAAATTATTTCCTTCATTTTGTTCTTTTAGATACAGAGAGAAAGGTCTTTCTGTCCTACCAGCAAAATAATATCCTTTCTGATTCTTACTGTTGGAAATTCCTTTTACCAGAAACAAAACATTTTCTCCTAAAAAGTTTCTCCAGGTCTCACACACCTATAATTCTCCAGAAAAACCCTTGCACGCAAGTGATGCTCAATGAATAAAGTAGAACGATTATAATTAAAATTCCCAAAATATAAATAACCTTTATAGTAAATGATTTGCCTAGATATGAAATTACATAGGCAAGGTTTGATTCACTCAGGTCTTTGCACTGCAAACCAAATACTCTTTCTAAAATGCCACACTTTGTCCATTTCAGATCTTTCTTATAGCCTGTTTTGGCAGGAATAAGGTTAGGAGGGCACTTCGACCCTGAAAATAGACAGAGGTTGGACCAGGAAGTTGGAACACCAAAGACAAGGTATCATGGTGTGTAATGGAAATGGCTTCCAATTTTGAGTGGCTTCAGTCACCCTTTCTTGGTTTTTCACTTCCAGCTATATCACTTAGCAGCTTCAGAACTACAGGCAAGTTACTTAACCTTGTAGAGTGACAGTACCTATAAAGTAGGAATCATAACGATAGGGTTATTCAGGATTATGTCAGTGCTAACTAAAGTGTCCTGATGTTCGGTGGGTCCTGAATAAACGGCAGGAACTAACACCACCTCCTCCTCTTGGCACTGGCTGAAAGCAAATGAGACTACTTACCATCTTTGCATGGCACAACCTTTACAATTAGAAAGCTCGTGGCCCTGTGCCTCCCTTGATAGGCATTGACAGCTACACAGACAGAACATGAGCTTACTTCCACTTATACGTCATTAGTGGCCAGTTACTTTTTCTCCTTCCTCGCTGCCCTCAGACCTTCCAAAGATTTACCACTACTGACCTTTTCCCCATTCCTCCTTTTTAAAAAAAAAACTTCCCTTATTGAAAGTCCCTCTAACTTTGGTTTCAAGATAATAAAATTCTGTTTCTTACACTATAACCTCTTCCTCTTCTAGTTTTTCATTTTCCCCTAAATACCTGTCAAGGAGGGAAGTTGGCATAAAGAAAAGAAATATCCTTTCCTTCCTACACTCTCCCTTGGCAGTCATGGTCTTAAACCATTAGCTGTAAGAAAATGACTCTCAAACCTTCCTCCAGCCTTCATTTCCTTCCTGAGCTGCTGTCTCTTATTTTCAATTGCCTGTTCTGTAGCGCCACCAGGATGCTCCTCTGCCACCTAAGTCAGTAATCCCTAAACCTGACTCATGGTGTGGTCCTTTTCAGTCACTGGCAACGCTCAGGCCAACGACTTTGTCATCTCATTGGAAACTCCCCTGAAACCTCTCAGTGCCAAACCCTACAGACCCTGCTTCCCCCATGGTCTCCCTTCCTTTCCAATCTCACGGTTACTATTCCTTCCCTGCCCTTCCTGTTAGAATACCCTCTTGTTTGTATTTTTTCTCTCTCTCTTACATACTCACACTGCTCTTTGTAAGGTGACTTGTTTATAAAATACTTCTACTCATCTTATTTGTACCTCTCAACCACCTTGCAGAGTGAGTCATAAACATTATCCCAGTTTTATAGATGAGAAAACCAAAGTTCCAAGAGGTGAACCACTCCATATCATTCCAGGCCCAACAGACCATCCAATACACCATGAACATCTATGGATTCAGACAGCTGGCCTTTTAATAAATGAAACAAATAAGCAAAAATCTTAGGTAACATAGAATCAGCTCATACTGTGAGAGCTCCAAATTCTTCTGGGGATCGATAGGTCAATCAGATTGTGAGGCTTTAATGGGAGCCATGCTGGGAGACTGTGTGTAATAACTGTGTGGTGACTACCTCCTACTGAGTCCACTTAGTCCATCCCCAGGGTCTGGGCCACACTGCACAGGATCCACTGGGGATGGCTCTATTAATTCTAGAGGGGGTAATGAAGATGAACCTCTCAGAGTGACCTGTTCACACTATTAGGGCTCAGCAGGTTCTGGAAACAAAGTTTAAAGGTTCAGTCAGTGTTTCTACTTAAGTGCCACAAAACCACCCAATATAAGCGTGTACACTTCTGCACCTATCTAGGAATAATGAATAAAGACTGTTTCAATCTGGGGGAAAATATCACTTTAGTGGCTTAAACTCGAAACTAACTATTGGAACAGCACAATTATTTGCTCTCTGTTCGAGGCTCAATTCCAGCCATGTGCTTTGATCCCCTAAGCCAAAACAAGTTACGGATCTCAAAGAAAAGCTGTGGCAAGTTCCTTTTGAAATAGTCCAAATCTAACAATATTCATTGGAAAAAAAGACTCTATATGTTTACAGATAGGAACCAGAAATGAATATAGAAAAAAATAAAACGGTTGAAGATGGCCAGATTCACTGAATTTCCTTTCTTTTGATTTATGCTAATGCTAGCATTACATTCTTGATGAAATATGTAATACACGTTAAAAGAGAAAGTACAGAAAATGTCATTTGCTTGTTGTCTGCCTAAGCAGTCCAGTGTCATTCTAACGGTTAGTAATAATGATTATTAGTCTGTAAACCAAAGTGAAATTAGAGAACTGGATGGGAATACCCTGAAGGAGTCGAGTGTACTGCCATGCGGCTACTAAAGAAGTGGCCTGAGAGGCAGGCACCTGGGCTGAGGATCAACATGCACTCTCCTGGTTTTCACATTAGACAGCATAAACTATTTAGGCCTTTGTGCTCTATCTGCCCTTTCCAATCTACAGAGGAAATCTGTCTGTCTAGTTGAAAATGTTTTAACTTTTGTTGTTTATGCACAAAAAAAAAATGAAGAAAGGTTGCCTTTCACAAAAAAACCGCTGGGCAGATCAAAGTCAGTAATTTTTTAAAGGTTTAATGCTTAAGGAAGATCACCTGATGTGTACACCCCAAAATCTGCATGTCTACTGAAAAACCACAACTCTCTGCCTTCCTTGTCAGCTGACCAATCATCAAATCCTACCCATTTTATCTCACGGGTTCAATTTTCTCCACCCCCAGGACCACTGCCAACCATCTTCATCCAACCATCTTCCTCCTCATCTGTCTCCTGAAACAGATCGGTTCCTCCTTTTCATTTCCTCTCATCTCTCTCCACACTGCAGCCTGAGTGATCCTTCCAAAACACTCATCGGCTACATAGTCATCCTGTTTTCAAAGCCTAGCAAAGCTTGCCTTCCCATCTTCCCTGCACGAAGGCGATGACGTGCGCATGGCCCAAAAAAGCAGTGATGAGGCAATGTGGGGGTGGGGTGGGAGGTGGGTGGAAGGTGGCTGCTGAACAGCTCCTGATTATCCTTAAGTATCAGATGAAACAAAATTTTTTCCCAGAAGCCTTTGCACTAAACTCTACTAAGACTCATAATTTAGTGATTTGACTCTTCTAATGAATTATAGTGAACAAGAAGGTAGGAACCGCTGTATCTTCAGTGCCTAGCGCTGTCCCCGACATAGAATAATTTGCTATTGACAGAATAAATGAATAAATGGATATAATTTAGAGTAATATGTATCAAATAACAAACTGCCCTGGGCAGGTTGCAAACCTGATTTAAAAAAAAATGTCCATAGGGTACAGTTTTAAAATCTGTATCCAAAAATGACCTTCATGATGCTTATTTCATCGTTCTGGAACAATGTAAGGACTGACAGCATGCTGAGAGCTCCAGCGTGGATCCTGCCAACCCCTAGCTGCATGACTAGCCATGTGAGCTTCCTCACCTGCAACATGATAAAATGATTACATCTCAAGGTTCTAGCCACCGTATGAGATGAGAAGACCAAAGCTTTTAGAGGTTTAGTGGTTTTCTTGAAATCACAGAATTATAAGAGATGGAGCCAGGAATTAAATGTGGCTCTCTGGCTCCCAAACCTTTCCTCCTAGCACAGTCTACTTTAAAATCCTTGAGAAATGTCACCGAAGACAAGGGTAGTGCTATTAAAGATCAGTTTCTCAAGATACCCAAAAAGAAAGAAAGAAAACAGTTACTTTAGAAGATCACTCATATCTAGGTTATTTCATCCTATCTACTATTTCTAGTTACTGCTTGATACACCATATTTTTATAATGCTCAATACCAGTGTCAAGCTCATATATTTTTCCGGATAAATATTAGAAATAAAGGTACACAGCTTATAGATACTAAAGAAATACAGCATTATTAGCCAAATATAAAGACCTAATTCTCAATTTCTCCAAAATATTTATCTTTAGAATTCAGTGACCTATAAAAGACTCTTAACATGTATAACAGCCCTAAAACGTTCATATGAAAGTGATAATGTTTTAATGATGGCAACAACTGTGCCTCACAGTATTACTAACTTGAATAGAGCAGGACTAATTCTGTCCAAAAGATGCTAATAAAATTTGTGTTTTCTTTCAAAAAACACAAAACAAAGTCTTTAAATATCTTAGCCATAAGATGCCAGTAAAATTGAATTTATGTCTAGTTTAATTCAACAATGGAAAAGTCTGCAGTTAAAGGGTAGATACACTTCCCTTTGTCCCTCTTTTCCCGAGAAACTTTCAAATGTTGAAAATCAATTGCTTTTGTCCCCTTGTTATTCATCTGCTACACATTAAATAGAAACTCTGGGTATCGAATAATTCCCACAGGGTCTTTCATCTACAGACAAGTCTGGTACAAATTAAATCTTACTCTCCTTCACAAATTGTAGGTATGTGTTTTAGGGACCGTTGATTTATCAGCTTATGCTGTTGCTAGTTCAGCATGGTGTGACTAGCTAACTGTAGTCCTTATCTAAGGGTCCTTTGGGTTGGGGATTGTGGTGCTGTGTTAATTAATGCAGAGCGTTACCATGTTGCTCTGACTTTAGTCTGTTGAAAAGGCATTCTGTTAGACACTGTGTTTTAGTTACTTCCCAGATCCTTCCGCCGTTTAGGCTATGTGTGTATGTGTTTTAAATATACTGTAATAACACTAAATAATTACCTCTGGCAGTGATGTGATGCTATGAAATGACCATCATAATGGTTATTACAAATAATGTGCAAAAACAGACTGTGCAGAAGATCTCTTAGAAATGTTTAATTGATGCAAGCGTTGGTTTAGCATTGTACTTCAGAACCAATAGTTAAGGAAGTGACTTTGATCCCTGGCCTGCAATATGTCTTCAGACTACACAGCTTACACAGGGTCTCTCTCCTAAATCCCAGCTGTTAGAAGGAAACCACACACATATGCTAACACACACACACACACACACCAGAGTTCTGAATCTAAATAGTGCTAGGAAGTTCTAAGAATTTCACTTTAATCTGTTACCCACCAAATATATTAAAAACCTTTTTTGGCAGTTGTTCTTTTAGGCCTTTAATAAAAACAAAATTTGATCAGCTCTTGGTCAACTCCACAAGTGCCAAGCCTCTCCGAATTACTCTCATTTTCCCCCTCCAAAGATTCGTTTGTCTCAACTCCAATATCCGCCTTTACTTGTGATCTCCTGAAGTCGAAAAGGCCCGCCCTCATTAACGGAAGCAGCTCCCCAGGGAGTCTTCCATCGGCGCCTCACCTCGCTCGAATCTTCCTGCTGGTTGATGACAGCGAGAGCGTCCTCCGCCGCCTGCCGCTTGGCCTCGGCCACCGTGCGCTCCATCTTGGCGCGCTCCGAGGTGATCATATCGTGCGCCTTCCGCTCGGCCTCGGACACGGCCTTCTGCAGCTCGGTCATTGCCTGCCGCTTCACCTCGTTGACCGCCTCCTCTGCGTGCCAGGCGGGCCGGACCGGACAAGAGAACAGTTAGCGCGGGACCTGGCCTACTGATCGCTGTTACACAGAATGCTAGACAACACGCATGACTTTCATCCCAATTACTGGGCAGTTCTTCCGGCTGTCTAAAGAACCACATTTTGGAAATTCATTTTAAGAGAGCAAAGGGTGAGATTTTTTCCTTTAATTTACACTCCTGGGAATATCTTTTAAACTACTGTAGCATCACTACAACCTTTCTACCAAACTAGTACCCGAGAAAGGATTCTGAGACCAGACTAAGTAGATAAAAGGCGAAAATAACCACATAAAACCTGCCTGGATAATTCAGACACATGAAGAAGATGTTTTGCCACAATGCAATAGGTTAATATGAACACAGGGAGTACAGGGGTAAAGCTTTCAGGGAAAGAGAGGAAGGGAATAGATTTTACACAGACACATATGTAAGTGCAACGTTATTTTGCTAGTAAAAGATACAACACAATAACGAAAAGGTATCTCATAACAATTAATGCAGACCCTTTAAAGAAAATTGAAGATGAAATATACAGAAGATCCAGCTTTTCTTTTTCTTGTCATTTCCTGAGTAATGTGGACATATGACTCTATAGGCTAAATGATAGGGATTTTAAAAAAAAATCATTTTCTCATTTCCAGACTTTCAGCTGTTGTCCATCTACTGAATCAAATATAAACACTCTTGCATAACCAACTGTTGCACTAGACAAATATAATTGAATCGTACTGCAGGCCAAAACAATCAGGCCTGACTACAAACCTGCAAGGTGTCAAATTAGCTCTTTATTTTTGGCTGTGGAAAGGGTGCAAAGATTTGACTAATGTACAACATAAGATTGACAACTAAAACAAGTAATTTCCATTTTAAAAAATTAACTGTTCTAATTAACAAGGGAAAATATCCTCCCCCTGAATTAGTTTATCTAATTTTCATCTTTATTCAAAGCAAAATGACAATGATTAATTGAAAATTTAATAAGCAGTAATTATTAACTTGGCAAACCTACTACCAATTAACACTCTATTAAAACTAATTATGACATGTTTCATTCAAGTGTTTGCACTTAATTGTTTCACTCACTTGAAAAGCACCTTAATTAAATGTTCTGTTTAATTAAAAACATAGATTCCTAATAAAAATGTTTTACTGTAGATTAAAAATGTTAAGAGATGCAAATACTCCTATAGTTCCTTAAATTTCTATAGTTATATTTCACACATCCATAGTTCATGACTTGAGGATCATGAAAAGCCCTCCACTAATAATTAA
>NC_090840.1:42353457-42380957 GCF_028021215.1 Eschrichtius robustus
TTTATATATGCTTGAAAGTAAAGTGTACAGTCTTTCAGAGATAAAATATGCACTAAACTTCTTCCATACTGGATTTTCAAATGAAAGTCTATGTATTTAGAAGTTTGAGGGGAAGAAAAAAAAATCATTTTAACTTTTATAAATATAGCAATCTTTCAACCCATGATAAATTTCAAATAATTGAAGTTTTCTCTACATGTATAAGAAATGTTAAGTAGCAGACTTTTTAAAGAATACTTTATCTAATGTATGGTAAAGATCAAAAGAAATTCAGTCCAGTTTTCTATATTTTATGGAGCTACAGAATGAGAAAAGCACAATCAATTTAGCTAAGTATATATCATTTTATATTTGAATGCCTTAGACACATTTGAATATTTTGAATCCTTCGAGGGTACATAGATTATCAGTCGGCCAGAACATAAAATTTCCACAACTACACTGAATTAGCAAAACCTTATTATAGCTTAGTGAAGGGGATATGGAAACTCTCTGTACTATCTTTGCAATGTTTCCTTAAGTCTAAAGTTATTCCAAATATAAAAAGTTTATTTTTAAAAGTTTACATTATAATTTTATGACTACTTGATAATCAAATTGACTGGAAATACCCATGCATTCTCATGTACACATTCATTTCTATACAGTAAATAATGAAAAGCAAAATGTCTTTATTTAAGTAATTTTCATTTGCTAAAGAGCTCGATAAAACCGTTTGATGCATATACGACTTCAAAGAAATATCACGTGGCTAATTAGATTTGTCAAGATTACCTTTCACATCATTATAAAGAAAGTGCAGTCAAGTTCAAGTTCACATTTAGCCACATGACACAGTGAAACAGATTTACTTAAGACAACTTTTAGACATTTATTTTTAGGAGAAAAGACTTTGGCTTAAGAATAATTTACTGGATAAGAATAGATTTGTAAAGTCTGAAGACAAACAGAAAAAAAAAATGTTTTCTCCACAGTAGCAAAAAAAAAAATTTTTTTTTCCATTTATTGGGTTAAGGAAATTTTTATAACTTTATAAAAATTATTTTTTAATGGCCTATTATTATTATAGGGGACAGGAAAAGTGATGTTAAGTTATCCAAATACTAATTACCAGCCCTAGGCAGCACAGGCAGAAGAGTTAGTTCTAAAGCCCAGAGAAGGTGAATCTTGGCTTTGCCACCTGCTCTCCCTGTGACACTGGGCAAGTTAGTTTCTCCATGTCTCAGTCACCACATCTGTAAAGTGGGGACAATACTACCACATTTGAGATTGCTGCTGTGAGGACTCAGTGAGGTACTTCCTACTACATGCTTGGCATGGCACATCCTAAACTCTGATTAGATGTTGTGCTACTCCCATCATTATTATTTAGCAGGTTGCCCAGTAAGAATGGATATACAGTCATCCTTTGGTATCTGAAGGGGACCAAGATCCGAGGATGTTCAAGTCCCTTCTATAAAATGGCATAGTGAATAGCGCTGCTCTGAACATAGAGGTGTGTGTATCTTTTTGAATTGCAGTTTTATCCAGATACATACCCAGGAGTGAAACAGAAACAGACTCACAGACATAGAGAATAGACTTGTGGTGGCCAAGGGGGAGGTTGGGTGGGGGAGGGATGGATTGGGAGCTTGGGGTTAGCAGATGCAGGCTATTATATATAGAATGGATAAACAACAAGGTCCTACTGTATAGCACAGGGAACTATATTCAATAACCTGTGATAAACCATAATGGAAAAGAATTTTAAAAAGAATGTATATATAACTGAATCACTCTGCTGTACCACAGAAATTAACAACACTGTAAATCAACTACACTTTAATTAAAAAAAAAAAGCACGGTATTTGCTTTGGATGCTAATTTGTTTGCTACACACATCCTTTCCTATACTTTAAATCATCTCTAGATTACTTATAATTTATAACACAATGTAAATGCTATGTAAATAGCTGCCAGCATGTGGCAAATTCAAGTTTTGCTTTTTGGAACTTTCTGGAATTTTTTTTCCCAAATACTTTTGATGTGTGGTAGGTTGAATCCATGGGTGTGGAACCTGCGGATATGGAGGGCTGACTGTATACTTATTTCCTTATTTAAAAAAACTAAGGTGAAAAGAGCACCATAAACTTTCTTTTTTCACCCAGCACTGACATCCAAAGGGCACAAAACTTTAGACAAAACAAAACCATTGAAGAGGTTTGGATTAAGTAATATACACCAGTAAATTTTTACTCCCTCAGTACATGTCACTTGGGGAGAGAAGTTATGTCTATAGTTAGCAATTCACTGTCTGAACCCTTGATGGGAAGTCCTCAAACTTCTTAGACGATACTTTTATAAATTTTATTCAAACCTCATGAATAGCCCCCAAATTTGCTCAAAGATAGATAATGTACTGGAGTCAACTGTGCACCCACCTTCCCGTGTGCTATACAGTCGGTATAGATCGTGAGGATCCATATGCCACACGGGAAAGTTGTGCTGTATTTCACCTTCTTGCCTACATTTCCCTAGAATTCTCAATGACACATTGTCATATTTGCATAGAGTCAAACTCCACCTGACCTAGAACCCTGATAGAAATACCAACTCCAATCCAGCAAAAGTTTTTTAATCCTATCCTGCTTTATAAAAGAAAGTTTTTTTTTTCTCAAAATAGCTGCAGAATATAAAGGCAAATAAATTTTTTATATAATACACACCTATTTACATATATATATACATATTTTACAATATCCCCTCCAGTTCTAAGTTACTGTGTCCTAGCTAAGCATCCGTGTACCAACAGAAAGGATGAAGTGATGACAGTAGAGGTCTGCTCAGAAACTATTTTGATGCACTGACAAATAGTACTTTAATAGCTACAGAAACTGAATGACTAATTTAATATTTTCTCTTCTGATTAAATAGCAGCAATAACAGAGTCCACATATGCAAAATTGAGTTTAAAAAACCAAAACAAATCCTGAAATTGATCAATATTACAAGAGACAACTTCTCTCTTAAGACTTTCTTATTTTAGATTATTGGTGAATCTAGACAAACGTATGCAAAACATTCTAAGGCTCAGATTCTGAAGAAGCTAATTTTTAACCATTAAATCTTGACCACCTATAAAATATCAGTTGCTGTAAAATAGATGGTTGTTCTAAAATGTAGTGGTGAAACAAAAACAGAAGAGTCTGTACGAGATGGTTTAAGATGTGAAATGTATACATATGTAACTATTGAAAGATGGAAAAATTATAGAAAAGACCTTATAAATTAAGTTTAGCTTACTTTGGGATGCAAACTGCTTGGGGATGAAAGAAGAGGAGGAGGGGAGCCCCCAGAAGATATATCTATGAAATGAGGAGACCAAGTCGAAGTGGGGGAAATGTTTTAAGAAATGTGAGAAGACAGAACAAGCAATCTATGATGTACGGAAGAGATGGAAGATGCACTACACTTACGACAGATGGAGACCATTGGATACTAGATACAGCAAGGGCCGCCATCAATATACATGAAGGGATGAGCTGATGGCCTTTGGAGAACCAATGTGACCTCATATGACCCAGGACAGCAATGCTCAAAGCTTGGCAGCACCTATGTTATGGCCTTCATCCTGTAGTGGGCAGAATGAGGCTGTGATCATGATAATATCTATTACAAAAACCATCAAAAGAAAGGAAGGGTTAAATGAGTTCATCTTTAGAAATGTTACTTATTTTTGTTTTAAAGGATAATAAATCCAGAAATCTCAACTTTATGTTCAGAAGCCCAACCCAACCTAGAAGCCAAGAACTACATTAGGATTTTCATCTTTAACAATAAAATACCTAATGCTGTCGGAGGCAACCATCTATTCTTGTTTTTCAAAGATGGACATATTTAACTAGTAGTCACGTCTTTTTTAACCCAATATACTAAATACAGTAGACTCTTTAAAATACAGTAGGCACTTTACATTAGGAGCTCAGATGCATTGTCTTGAAATAAATTCCATGATGTAATTTAAAAGGAATCAATACAAGTACATAAAATCTAAACTTTTATATGCAGATATACACTGAATAACTTGTTTGTGGTTTTTATAATCTGATAGTATAGAAGTAGAAAAATATATTCCTTTGGATGGGAGTAAACTATTTTTCTATAGCTCTGTATTATGAATTAGGGTCCCAAAGGTACAATAGATTTACTGTATTTAAGACGGAATTCCCCTTTTCTTGTTTCTGTGCCTATTAAATAAATTAGCCACCTAAACATTACTGCTTGGAAATACTTTCGGAATGAAAAAATACCTAAGAATCTACTATAATTTCATAAACTTGTGTGCCAAGCAATAACACTAATTTTATGTACTGCTCGCTACTCTCTAAACTGTGAGATTCCATGTTAGAAATCATAATAATAGCTATTAGTTATATCACATCTACTATGTGTCAGGCACTGTTCCATATGCTGTATAACTATTAACTCATTTAATGCAGAAACACCTATGAAATATGTATTGTTACCATCCCCACTTAACAGATGAAGAAACTGAGGCAGAGAGTTACTTGCCAAAGGTCACAAAACTAGTAAGAAGAACCAGGGATTCAGATCCAGACATCTGCTCAAACCCTGTGCCTTTAACTTTCATGCTAGATCTCCTGAGCACTGAGACAGTAATGAGAAACTCTATAATTCAATCATGTGACAGTGATAAAACTTGTCAGCCAAAGGAATTTTAAAATATTAATTTCTCTACCAATTACTTGAGGCAGGAGGTGGTATTAAATCAACAAACTTACGAATCTCTAAGCCTTTTGTGAAGATCAAGTTGATGTATCATTTCATTTAAAACAAAAACCTCTTTCTGAGGTTTAAAAAACTAGTTTTTAAATTGTTTTAAAAAAATTAAAAATTGTTTAAAAAAATAGTTTTCTAATTTTCTTAAGACTTGGATATTTGGAGTTTTTTCCTGGAAAGCAAGTGAGTTATAATAATAATACAAATAATTAAAATCTATTATTTCAAGGAAAAGTGTATTATTTCAAAAGTCCTTCAAGATAACAACCTGTTTTTTACTTAAAGAGTAGAAATACCATTATGGACTTAGTGTGTACTCAACTTTAAAACTGTTTAAGAGGCTACTCATTTAAAATAGTCTTTACTTAATATCTGGGGGCAACTCCCAAAATTCAATTAGCAATAGATTAATCATGTTATCTTACCAATCCCTCAAACTGACTTAATACTATGGATGTATTTCAAAAGCAAGAATGGGAATGAGTTTCACAAACACAACACAACAGTCATGGAAGTTACATTTTTCTCTGTACAGTCAAATACAATTTAAAATGCTAAAAATGAGTGTATGACTAAATGTTGTCATTGTTTCTAAGACAGGAATGTGACTAGGGCAATATTTTGAACTAAAGATATCTTCTATGTAACATTATTCTGAAGGTCTCATTTGAGACCAGACAGCAGCTTAAGAATTAAGAGAATCTAGCTAAAAGAAACACATGCAGAATAATCATAGGATATGGAGCTCTTAGGCATATCCATATGCCTATATCCATAAATCCATATCCATAAATTTATCAGTCAATATCCTTAATCCTTTAATTACACACACTAATACATTCGACTCCAAAGCCTAAGAGAAAACCTCAGAAAGCACTTAACGTAAATGACTATGCCCCATGATTACAAACTACCTGCCTTATTTATAGCCATAGCCCAGCTCACAAGATGGATGGAACTCGAAGACTTCAGGAATCTACTAGCAAAAGACACCAGTGAAATATAACTGTTGGATGCTAAAACTTGCATACTGTATGGCTCTTGACAGGTTCTCCCTATGGCTGTGGTAAGTTTCTTTAAAACGCAATCTAGGGTTCTGTGTCCCTAAAGAATAGGACTGTTTTAACAGAGTCCCAACAAAGAAATGAACTACTTGTAGTCTTTGAAAAATACAATCTATAAAAGCTTAAAACCAAAGCGATCTCTCTTTTACCAAAAATATGAATTCATTAAGCATCATTAAAAGTAATGTAATTTGTGTACTCTTAAGGAGTTTTTAAAACCAAGTTTATTCTTTTGATTACATAACAAGGAAACTAAACCTAGCTTCCCAGAGAACGATGAACACTTGCATCACTAGAATGCGTGACTATAGGCGATTATATGATAACGGTCCTATGTTCAGTGTGCTGAGTATAACTCACATAGGTCTGAAATCCTATCCATTTCTGAATTTTTTCTTTTACAATGGACAGCAGATAATATTAATCCTGTCAGTGCAGGGGACTGAACTGAGCGGCCTGCTGGTACGACCACTAGCTGTCTCCTTGCCTATCTCTTCCACTAGCTCAAAAGTTCCTCAAAGGAAGGAATTAAGAACATTTTTCCTTTATTACAGTGCCTAGCATGATGCCTGGCACACAGAAAGCCAGGTTCAACAAATAAGCACTGACTCGATGAATTTGTTCAATAGAGCCAGCTAAAATGGATATTTTTACTCCCAAAGTTTTGTTTAATTTAAGGCTCTCAATTTTTGCCTAGGTTGGATGATTACAAATATTCTCTTTATTATTATTATTAGCTAATTTTGGTTCACAATACAGAAGTAAAAAGCAAGATGCTTATTCTATTCTAAACAGTTTGGTTTAATTTGGTTCAAATTAATCTTAAACCTATTTTCATTGCTTGCCTTAACATAAGCTAACAAATAACACTTTTTTCTTTAAAATATCCTTTAGAATAATGTCTGTTGGGTAAATTATGTGACCTGGAATCTTCCTTTATTTAATACTTATTATGGCAATAGACATTCAGCATTCAGGGATTAGCAGGAATCGACGAACCTAAGTGCAAAGGAAACTTTATTGACTAGGAATCATTTTAATAAAAAAGATAATGTGATCAATAGCCAGATAATATACTTCAAGTTTTAAATATTTGATAATCAGCCATGGAGGATAATGAGGCCAAAGTCACGAGCTTAATCTGCACACAGGTAATTAGTTTTGTTTTTACAGCATGGACTGTACCCTAACCTAAGCTAGGTAGCAGGTGTGGGGCTAAACACATAAGAAAAATGAGATGAGAGAACAGGGGTCAACACAAATCCATCTCCATTAAGTTGGCTCAGACTGTATATACAAGTAGTGGCCAGCAACGTAAATGACAGTAGCTTATTATTAATTTAGGAAAAAGTCCACAGGCCACTCAAAAATTATTTCAGGTTCAAATTTTCTTTCCATATACTTGTAAAGAAACCAAGTATAACCCCAACAATTCTATTTATAACCTACAACCCCAACAATTTATATTGTTTATATTTATAACCCCAACAATTCCCAAATCTCAATACTAAATACGGCTACATGTATGCATTCAATTTCTAAAGTGTTGCTATATTAATAGTCCTGTAAGTTACTAGAATTAATAAAATCACGGTTAAGCAATCTAAGTTCAGGTCATGGAAGAGCTACATCTCTATCACTAATTTTCAAGTGGCAGTGGGCAAACTATAGAGCCCTTAGGTCTCTTCCTGGAAGGGTTTTGAGATAAAGTACTCTCAAACACTAGGGTGCAGCAGAATTCCCCGGAGAGCTTGCTAGAAGCTCCAAGCCCACTCCCAGAGATTTTGTCTTTGCAGGTTGGAGACAGGGTCCAAAGAGCTGTTTTATGAAGGAGCACGCATTTTAGTGATTCATGTGAAATTCTGGTCCAGCTTTGAAGCTTTGTCATAAGCCCAAAACATTAACCTAGAAAAGGAGTTTAATTTTTGTAACTGCCTCTTTCTATGCCAATCTGCCTAACAGACAAGACATATTTGAGGATATAAAGTGTTTATTGTTCTACAATTCCCTGTATAGCCTTTATTTTTGAAGACGAGTTAAAAATAAACTCAGCATTAATAGCATAAGAAGTATCCGTTCAATATGTCCATCTGAAGAAAAGATACCTAACGCCACTGGGTCTGGATTGACAGGACTCTGCTGCCTGGAGTGGCTGCTGCTACCGCTGCCGCCCTTTTTTAAGTCCTCGGCATCGCTGTACCGCCGGATCCAGTAATTCAATTCCTCCCGGTCTGCTTCCTGACATCGCCTTAGTACAGTGAGAGATCGCCTTGTTTTTTCTACCATGTCCATTATGCAGTTTAACAGCTATGGGAGAAATGGGCAGGGGGAGAAAGGAAGGATATATCAATCACCACAACTCAAAGACTTTGGTGGGTAGTGAAACAAACTATTTTAGGACAATGAAGAATGCTATTTTATTCTGAAGGCTTCCGTCTAATATTTTCAAAGGTTAGATTTGAAACAGAGATCCAATAGATGAGTTAACTCAATAGGAATGAGAATAAAATGTGGGAGGCATGACAGGGAGATTTCAGCTGAAGTAAACCCATCTTTCCAAATACTAATCCCATTACTGGATAAACTCAATAACTCTCTACAAATAAAACAGCAGCCCACTGATCTGGCTTTAGGGAATCCTTTCCATGATCTAAACACTTCTCTTATATAAGTGGCCTTGATATCAATTTAGAAATCAAATCCTATATTCGACTTTAAACATTCTCATTTATTACTTTTTCAAGGATGGCAGAAAATACCTTCAAAGCATCCCCACACTTTTATCATGTCACCTCACTCCAGTTGTTTTCAAAACATTTTTTGAAATGATTACCAACATCTTACATGGTCAAGATGTTTCCATTCCTCTGCCCATTCTCTGTCTGTCAGTCTGTGATCAATCATTTCTTCTTGACGTGTGCCATGCAACCCTATAAATATAAAGAAGGTTGAATCACCCTAAAACATTAAGGACATCATCCATATGCACATAGGCACTTAGCAAAGACTATGTGGGCAAACTAAACGATGTGAAAATATATTTGATTTTTGAACAGAGGCATGAGTCATATTCAGATTCAGAATTACCTCATGGGTCTCTCATAGAATGATAAAATGTTAGAAAACTAGAAGGAATTTTAGACGTCATCTGGTCAGAACCATTTCTTTTACACATGAGGAGATACCAAGCCCTGAGCCAGTTATCCATATAATGTTCCCTAAGCGAAAATATAAATATATCCTGAATCTTAATAAATACAAGAAACCACAAGTATACATTAAGTGGTTTCAAAGTGTGGCTTTCCTGCATTAAAAACGAAGACAGCATAAATTGTTTTACATGAATAGGGATATGCTTTTCTAAAACAAGCATGGTAAAACTATTCCACATTTCAGCATAGTATAAATGAACACAATCTTATTACATACACCTTCGTGATAAAATTACGCCATGAAGAGAGGGCTTGCATAACATAAAAGCAAAATATACTCATTCAATTTATCAAAAAGTAAAAAATAAAAATAAATTGGATATCCTCTATGAAAACAAAATCAACATACCAGATATAATTTTGGACAAATACCATAAATCCAAGCTAAGAAACTAAAAATCCTAATTTGTAGTCCACAGCATAAATATTAATGCTCTTTAGCATCACAGTTAAGATGCTACCATGAAAAGGTAATAAGGAAACACTTACCAAGTGAGAACAATAGTAACGAACATGAGCAATTAGCAAGGATGCTTATCAAAATAAAAAAATAAATGTGTCTGCCTAAAGGGACAGGGTGAAAGGGTCTAATCAGAGATACCTAGAAACGTGTGGCTCTTCTGACAAATTGTGTAAAACACCTCATGTTCTACTATCAAGGAAAGGCACCAGGCTATGGCAAGATTTTCCACTTTAAACAATTAAAACTATTTATTTTGGTTGCCAGTTCTCACTGTTACTCTGAATAGCAAATTAAGTTTGACATGGTTTAGGCTTCTAGACACCTAGGCTCTTTTTCTGAGGGAGTTATGTAGGAGTTAAATGACAATAAAAGTTATGAGACACTGCATTCCACTTTTTGTGAAATCTGAGTGGTTAGAAATCCCCTTTTAGCTGACTTAGCGAAATAAAGATAATGAGTCATATGACTTTTTTCAGCCAACCATGAAATACAATTTAATTTATAGCTGATGGAAGTGACACATACATGTCAGCTTTCTCAGACTAAATTAAAAGCTAAATATAAAACACTGCACCATTCCTCTCCAATTAGAATATATTCTGAAATACATTTTTAAAGCTAAAATTGTCAATGCCACCTATTGGTAAAAAAGTAAAATCGCAAATAAGCTTTAATAATTTGCATAATAGAAAAGACACTGGAGAAGAGTAATATTTAGTTATTTCTCTGTTGTGACAATTTCAAGTTGAAATGTTTGCAAATGTGTAATTTTTGTTGACTTATTTTTTGCCTGTGTTTTAGGGAAACAGCACTACCATTGAAATGAATCATCACAGAAAACAACTGGAGAGTGATAAAGATATAAATGCAGTGTTAAGATTCATGATGGAGGCTTCTTACTATATTGACCTATATAAAGACCAAGAACTTCAGAGGTCTTAAAAGGTTCAAAAATTCAGCAGATTAAATCAATAGTGACATGAGCTCTACCACCGGGAATAATATTGATGAGCAATAGGATGTCTGTGGCTAATGGGATAACAGCATTTGTGGAACAGTGCTAAGCATCATCTCATTTAACAACAACAGAAAAATAATAAGTACATTAGAAACATGTTTGAGCCCAAGTACTTGGTGAAAAAATACAGGTCTCATATGTTTGCTGCTTTTGAACTCTGAAGGTCATTTGTTGGATACAGCCAAATCTTTAAAAAGAAAAAATAAAACAACTCAAATTTTTACATTTATTAATTTTTCTATTACAGATACTTAAATATTCATCACCACACAATTTTTATTTATATCCATAATACCAGAGGGATGTACTAGGGGAAAACAGTTCAGACTCATTAAAACACATTTTCATTTGTGGGCAACCTGACACTAATGTTGAGTCTTACCCAATTACTAACTAGGCTGAAACTCTAAGTTTATTTATAAACTAATGCTGCCTGTAAAGTTATTTCATTAAAAGATTCTAGTGAGTACACGTCTCTGCAAATATGTCTCTACATATCATAGACATTTATAAATCATACCAGACTAAGTATACATTTATGACAATTTTTATATCCTCAAAATGGCAGCCTGATGTAACACCATGATTTGTTACTCATACGTCAAGGTTTTACTTTACTTTAACACATACTAAACTATGCCAGACTTCAGGGACGGTTAAGTAGTTGCGTATATTTATAAAGATTAGCACTATTAGTTTTATAAGCTAATATAATTAAAAAGTAAGGAACATGGTCTGATAAAAAAAAAAAATCACATAAAACCAGTGGGTACAGATATAACCCATAAAGGAATATTTTATATTACTAGATGAAAACATAATCATTGACTATAAGCATAATTAGTTCCTTGTTGATTACTCTGTAGTGTACTGGAACTAATATTTCATAAAATAGAATCTGCTGCCTAAGAAATAGGCCATTTCCTAGCACTTACAAAGTGGGGTATCTTGAATTGGTCTTACAATGACCTGGTGACTCCACTTCTGTTTGAAAACAAGCAATCATGGTTTGAGGGCATTAGTCATAAATAAATGGCAAGGCTTTTGCTTTGAAGGGAGCTGTTATTGCATTTGATTTCAGGGTCAAAAGATCAATCCAGACTGAGAAATAACATAACCGTTTTTTAGAGCTCTTCGAAATGGTACCTGAGAGAACATTAGACAGACTGGTTATTAAGAAAGCACAAATTATATGCTTAGCCATTTGACATACTATATAAATGTAGAAATGATGTTGTGGGCAAGTGAAACTACTATTTTACTATCTCACATCCAGGGCCTCCATCGCCCCTCCCCTCACCCTGACTCTCCCTTTCTGCTTTCTAAACATTTGGAGGGTTGTGTTTTCAAGCAAAAGACCCTACATATGGAAGCCCCTATGTCCTACTAACCTAGTTAGAAGTCTAACATAAACCTCTGCTCACCACACATTCTCTGCCTGTGGCTAAAAAAACCGTTGTCCTACTACTCAGGCAGGGAACTGGCCGTGCTTCCCAAGTTCTGCGCCCTCAGCTCTGTGTTCTGCTTTTCTCCTTGGACTTCGTCCTGTGCTGCTTCCAGTATCTTGCCCACCAAACCGTCCCATGTCAGGGAAGTTTGTCAGCAACTAGCTAAGAGGTAAAGGCAGTCCTGCTGCTGGACAGCATGGATTCAGGGGACAGAAAAAGACAAGAGAGAGGGCTGACTATTGCTCTCAGTTTATCACTAGGTTGACTCGCCAAAAATCAAGAATTCAAGAAGCCCCAGGAACAGGAACAGTGCTCTAATGCTATCACCTCAAACACTGATCATGTATCAAAACTTACCTATTTGTCTTCCTTCTTATTTTTCATGGTGAGCACCTGTTCTTTAGAAGACAATGTCTCCTAAATGCTTCACTTCCAACAGTTTTATGCAAAGAAGGAATGAACACAGGCAAACAGAACATGTATTTACCCAAACTCATTCCTTCTTTGGTATTCTGATCTTTGACACTAAATTGTCAACACTAAATTGAATCACTGGCACTTCTAAGTTGGAAAACAAAAAAAAGTACTAAATCATTCCTCAAAGAACATCTGTTGACTTAAACCACCGACATAATACCATATTGTATTTTTCAAATACAGACTATCACAGAGACTGGAAAACTCAAAATGAACTTTGAGACTATCCCAAATAAAAGATACAATGAAAGAAACTGATTTTTTAAAAATACTTGTGGCAGAGTAACTACATACGAAATCCCTCATATTAAAAAAAAAATTAAACACTTGTTTTGCGTATGTTAATACAGTTGAGGAGGTTGTATTTAGATGCCCCCCCCCGCAAAATAATACCCTGCTGTCACAAAGAACGTAAGTAATTAAGAGAGAGAAAGCACAGCTGTTAAAGGACACAGTAATACCAACAAAGTTTTCTCATAAAGGAGACACTATAGAAAGAAAGGGAATTTTTACCCCATCACAGATATCAAGCCTCAAGTTTAGCTGAGAAGTAATGATGCAAGTCTTAAAGCATACAGTCCCATAAGAAGTGAAGAGATCCTTCAGTCTTACCCATAGGTCTGTTTCTGTCCCTGAGGTCCCTGTGGCTGGGGTGTCGATAGGAGTCCCTGTAGTGGTGGGCAATGGCCATATCATCCAAACGGTAATGCTGAGGTGGAGGAGGGGTGGGGTGAGGCAGGCCATTGGGCTGGTAGGATAAGCCATTATTTGGACTGTACCGCTGGCCTGGGCTAATAGTGCATGGTCGCTTGCTTGGATGTTCTGAGTGCAAAGGCTCTCTGTCAAAGCCATTTTCTTTGGTTCTGAGGGAGGAAGAAAAAGAGTTTGTTTCATAATGTACTCAGAAACCAGCATAGTTCGGACACTCACATTTGAACTTGTAATATAAACAGAATATTCTTTTACTGGCCAGAAACTTTCTAAACTCAGCTTCCTAGACCTGTGGGAATTCACTAAAACCCATGCTGAGGCCTAAATGATCACATGACTGCACAGGAGAAAATGTTCCACTTCTCATCAAATTAGCAAACATCTTTCAGTTGAAGCTCATGTGGTTCGGTCACAAGTAAGAGGAAGCCTGATCTCCACTCTGCACATAACATTTTCATTCAAAAGTGAACACCTGATTTCTAACAAATTACCCTTGGAGCAACTGTATTTGGTGAAGATTCATCAAGGTACAACAGCACCACTCTTTTGGTGAATTCTTCAGGTATACCTATTGCACTGATCCAAGCTGTGTCTGACTTCCGTGTCAGAGGACATCTATGAGCTGTGTTGTTCAATACAGTAGCCACATGTGGCTGCTTAAATTAAAAGTGAATTAACAGGGCTTCCCTGGTGGCGCAGTGGTTAAGAATCCGCCTGCCAATGCAGGGGACACGGGTTCGAGCCCTGGTCCAGGAAGATCCCACATGCCGCGGAGCAACTAAGCCCATGCGCCACAGCTACTGAGCCTGTGCTCTAGAGCCCGCGAGCCACAACTACTGAGCCCGCGTGCCACAACTACTGAAGCCCGCGCGCCTAGAGCCCGTGCTCTGCAACAAGAGAAGCCACCGCAATGAGAAGCCCGTGCACCACAACGAAGAGTAGCCCCTGCTCGCCTCAACTAGAGAAAGCCCGCGCACAGCAACGAAGACCCAATGCAGCCAAAAATTAAATAAATGAATAAATAAATAAATTTATTAAAAAAAAGTGAATTAACATTAAATAAAGTTTAAAATCCAGTTCTTCAGTAGCAATAGCCACACTGCAAGTGTAATCGCCACCTGTGGCTAGCGGCTACGGTACTGGACAGCACAGATACAGATCATTTCCATGATGTCAGAAAGTTCTATTAGAAAGCACTGATCAAACTGAATTAACTGAATTAATGCAATAAGACAATGTAATGTCTGGGACTGACATTACCTTGGGCTACCAAGATAATCAATCAGCAGTCATACAGAGCTAGCTGGGATTAGAAGAAAGATCAGGGCAAACCCCTTTCTTTTAAAGTTGAGGAAACACATGCCCGGAGAGCACAAGTGACCTGTGTGAAGTCATGAGATCTTAGGGCAGGGAAGGCACACCCTGACTGCATTTCATCATGTGATACACAAAACTGTACTTGTCTTTCAGAAGGAACACATTCTATAAATGAGACCTGATAACTGCTCCTAGATTCTCAAACAGAAGTAGGGTTGAAGAAGTATTTTCTGACTGAATGTATCTCTAAGACATGAACTCAATATAGTCTGTAAGATAGGAATGCATCACCTCCACTTTGACTGCAAGCACAGCTCCCAAACTAATTTTTTACCTAGTAGCTGGCTCTCCTCACAAGACCAGCTCTCTATCCTTAGACCAGTGGCAGCGTCTGTTTTCCCTGGGAAATTTCCCCATAAGAATTCTACCAAATCACAGTAGCTACAGATTTCTGCGTGCCCTTTTTTTTTTTTTTTTTTTTTTTGGCCTTGCCGTGCGGCTTGTGGGATCTTAGTTCCCCGACCAGGGACTGAACACAGGCCATGGCAATGCCTACCCACTGGACTGCCAGGGAATTTACATCTGCACACCTTTTTTTGATTTTAGGTTGGTTAGGTTTAGATACTTTAGACACTCTTTCCACTTTCCTAGTGCCCAGGGATAGTCTTTGTCTGATAAAACTGGAGGGATTTGAATGGAAACTGACTTGACAACAGAGATCATTAGGGGCTAGAGGATTCTACAATGAATTGCCCTTTATGTCCCTTTAGGGTAGAGCCCCAGTGACAATTTGCACACATCAGATTATAAAGGACAGAGGAGTTAGAGATAGAAGGTACAGGCACACTAAGAACTGAGGGAAACTGCAGAGTTCAATGGGAAATGAATACATGCCCAATACATGCTGGCGAAAGATGTTCTGGAGCCAGGAGACTGTCCAACACTGGAAATGCCAGCAGGGCATGGTCCCCATGGGAGTGTCAAACAGAAGTCTCAATGCTGCTCCTGTCAAAGTGTCTACAGTAAAATATTCTGACTCCATACATATTGATCATTGACCAGACTAAAATGTCTCAAACATTACAATGCACTGCTTCAAAATAATTTTTAAAAGTGAATGGAAACATTCTAGATAGATATATCTTCTAAGAGGATATTTATGTGATTCTAATCTGTATTTCCATATCCTACACATTTCTGAATAATACACTTCAACATTCAATGCATAAACATTTCCAGCATAAATCAGTTGGAAAATACTGAAGACTATTAGTAGCTATGAATATAATGTCAACACAGCACCTACCTTACTGGCAGTGTGGTGTAGTGGAAAGAGCACTGGACTGGGAATCAAGAGACCTGAGATTTAGTCCTGGCTCTTCCACGACTAGCTGTGTGACCTTGGACAAGTCACTTAACCTCTCTGGACCTCAGTTTGCTCATCTGTAAAATGAAAGGGTTGGACTAGATCAGTGGTTTTCAAACTGTGCCACTTGAGGTGCTTAGGGATTCTGCGGGCAATAAAGAGCTTTTACCCCAAACAATCAAGATTTAAAGGGCCAGAGGAACCCACTTATCATTCTTATCTATTTTAAAAGTTGAGGTTCCACCTAAGGTTTCATTTTTGAAGGAAAAAGCTGCTAAAATCAAGTTTGAAAACCACTGGACTAGGATAATTTCTGAGGTCCCTTCTACTTTGAAAACTCTGCAATTCAGTTATTCTATATTTATTTCTAAATGTCATTTGTACAGCACAGGGAATATAGCCAATATTTTATAATAATTATAAGTGGAGTATAACCTTTAAAAATTATAAATCACTATGTTGTACACCTGAAAATTCCATAATATTGTACATCAACTACGCCTCAATTTAAATAAGTAAGTAAATAAATAAATAAATAAATAAAAGGTCATGGTTATGTAGATCGAAACACACAAATCTAATGGTCCACTGGCCAAATTTTGTCTAAGTCAACCACCTGAACCAACAGAGAACTTCTCTGTTCTTTGCTTTGAACAACGTACTATTTACAGCTGATTTTTTGTGCAAAAATAGAAAATATTCTCTAAATACCTTATAGCAGCCTAAATATATAAACATCAAAACATTTCTAAATATCAAAACATCTTTGATCCAATTGTGTCAAACCAACTCAACTTACTGGTTTTGTGTCTCCTTGTTCAAAGATAACAAGAACATTCAACACTGGAAGAATTCTTCCTATTTTCAAAGTAGTTAGATACGTTATTTATCTTTGCTGTCAGATCAACCCTCTGATCAGTGCTATTACTTCAATGAGCCTGTACTGAAGCTTTTTTCCCTCCTAAAGCAAGGACAGTAATGTCCTAAGAAGCAGGGCTAGCTCCTGAGTCTGTCCTGTCATTTCTATCACGTCCTTGCAGTGACAGTCCCTATTCTGGGTCTTAGCACTCCTGCAGCTATTGAAACAATAAAGCTCATCACCTCACAGAGGTAGGTATATTTTAGCAGCAAAGCATTCAAACAGCCCACAGAAATAGTTATGAGACATCTCCCTGTGCTTCCTCCAATGACTCATGTCTACCTATAAAGCCAACCCTATTCAAAGGATGTATGTCCAGAAAGCTAACCAAAACAACTTAATTGCTATTTGTTTGTCTGCTTCTTAGAAATGCCTAAAACTATCTAAAACCTCATTTGCCTGGGGGCAAATTCCAAATGTGAATGTTTCTTACCTTCTCAAAATGTATTAGGCAAAACTAACAAATACTTTTCATTGTCCCATACCAGCATACTCTCAAAATAACTCAAATTCTAGTGGGAAGTCTGTCATGTCTCATGGGTTTCTAGAAGGCATATATTGGTTTGTTTTTTATATTCTATCTCCCTTCCAGGAGAAATTTTCCTGAATATAACCTAACTACTTCAACAATTAGATCCCAATCACTTCTCTCTCAGGGTCTGATGTCCTAAGAGTAGAAGACTGCTCAGGACTCAGCTGTGTGACCCTGAGATAACCTGGCTTCAGTTTCCTGCCCAGTAAAATGAAACTAATAGGAAACAATACATGTTTAAAAAAAAACAAACAAACACTTAAGAGACAACCTAATTTACAGCTTACCCCACTTCAGGCTGTTCTCTCTCAGCTCCTCAAAACAGAGGCTGTAAACTGACTTATTTGAGAAAGAAAACAAACTTTTTAAAAAACTTTCCTTTATATAAAATATTTCAAATGTCATAATAGGCTAGTATGCACTGACAATTCCTTAGTAACACGAAAATAGGGAAGAATGAAGAAAGAAATTATTAAGATCGTGGCAATAACTAGAATAAAAGGACCAATCAATTTCTTACATGACAGGAACAGACATAAGTTTTTTTCTAGATTAAAATGTTTTTTAAGTGGGGAAAATAGCACTAAAAGATTGTTCTAGGGAAAGGCAAATTGGTACAGCATAATAAACCTTAGAATGGCAAGGAAGAAACTTAAAACTTCTGATATTAGTCCTGTTACAAATAAATACATGCCTTAGGTTGACTTCTCCAACTGACCACACGTATTTCA
This sequence comes from Eschrichtius robustus, assembly GCF_028021215.1. Classification (NCBI taxonomy): domain Eukaryota; kingdom Metazoa; phylum Chordata; class Mammalia; order Artiodactyla; family Eschrichtiidae; genus Eschrichtius; species Eschrichtius robustus. The sequence continues at coordinate 42,371,495 of NC_090840.1, forward strand.
AACGGCACATGTCTAAACTGACCTTGTCTTTCTCTGGTACTTCCTGCAGCAGTCAATTATGCCACCTTCTACTTAGCCACCAAAATAGAAACTTGAAAGTCACTCTATAACTTTCTTCTCCAAAATAAAGTCCTGCTGCTGGTCTCATAAGCTTCTCTGGCATAGGTCCTTCTGCCCTACCCCAGGACACATTATCTTGGCCTTATCATGCCCTCGTCTTACTCTGCAGGCATCTCAGCCAGAACCAGGGCTGAGATACTGGCTGAGTCTTTAAAAAAAAAACCAATTCTTTACTTTTGTATTTTAGAAAGAAGCATACATCTAAATCTCAGGAGGTGACAGTTCTGTTAAAGTAAAGCCCAAAGACATTAATAACTTAATCTTAAACAAAGCTTCCTTCCTTTTTCTAACACATGCAGTTTGTTAAGGCTTCCACAGAAAGACTAGACACTGAATTAAAGGGCGGGGGAGTGGTCATTTAGGGCATCATATTTTCAAAACACAACTCAGTCAAAGGTCTCTTCAGGAATTTTTAGGAAATAGGTGAGTTTAGATAAGAATTTTATATAACACCCTATATTGGTATTGAATAATGTATCTGAAACAAAATACATCACAAATTCCCCTGCTTCCTTAAAAAGAAAATCAAACCTGATTCTTCATGGACAACCTGCGGGGATTTCTATGTTTGCAGAAATATCACCCTGCAGGAAGTGGGATGTTTAGATGGTGAAAAACAAAGCACTGAGTGACACAGGACCAACACTACTGGGCCACATGGAAGGAAGTGCCTTCCATCTCTCTATTGCTGAACCACAACCTAGGAGATAACTTCCTGAGCAGCAGACTAACACCTTCTGGAGTAAATAAGATAGATGCAGGTAGATGTTGGCCCCTCCAGACAAAAACAAGATACCTGGACCCTTCAGGATTACAATTTGTGGGTTCCCAGAGCCTTCCCTCCCCCAAGGAGAAGGTGGAAACCTTGAGGCACATGTCCCTGGAGCTCTCCATCTGCTGAACAGTCAGACTGCCTGGGAGCGACTGTCCCCTTGTCTTCACTAATTTCTGACCATTGCTGAAGTATTCAGTTGCTACTGCTCCTGCTGTCTGGAACCACATTTTTGTTTTTTCTTTTAATACATCTTTATTGGAGTATAATTGCTTTACCATGTTGTGTTAGTTTCTGCTGTACAACAAAGTGAATCAGCTATATGCATACATATATCCCCATATCCCCTCCCTCTTGAGCCTCCCTCCCACCGTTCCTAGCCCACCCCTCTAGGTCGTCACAAAGCACAGAGCTGATCTCCCTGTGCTATGCAGCTGCTTCCCACTAGCTATCTACCTTACATTTGGTAGTGTACGTATGTCAATGTTACTCTCTTACTACATACCAGCCTCTTCTTCCCCTCGTTCTCAAGTCCATTCTTTACATCTGCGTATTTATTCCTGCCCTGCCACTAAGTTCATCAGTACCATTTTTCTAGATTCCATATATATGCGTTAGCATACGGTATTTGTTTTTCTCTTTCTGACTTACTTCACTCTGTATGACAGACTCTAGGTCCATCCACCTCACTACACATAACTCAGTTTTGTTCCTCTTTATGTCTGAGTAATATTCCAGCATATATGTGCCACATCTTCTTTATCCATTCACCTGTTGATGGACATTTAGGTTGCTTCCATGTCCTCGTTATCGTAAATAGTGCTGCAATGAACATTGCGGTACATGTATCTTTTTGAATTATGGTTTTCTCAGGGTATATGCCCAGTAGTGGGACTGCTGGGTCATATGGTAATTCTATTCCTGGTTTTTTAAGGAACCTCCATACTGCTCTCCATAGTGGCTGTATCAATTTACATTCCCACCAACAGTGCAGGAGGGTTCCCTTTTCTCCACACCCTCTCCAGCATTTATTGTTTGTAGGTTTTTTGATGATGGCCATTCTGACTGGTGTGAGGTGATACCTCACTGTGGTTTTGATTTGCATTTCTCTAATGATTAGTGATGTTGAGCATATTTTCATGTGTTTGTTGGCCATCTGTATGTCTTCTTTGGAGAAATGTCTATTTAGGCCTTGGGCCCATTTTTGTTTTTTGTTTGTTTTTTACTTTTTTATTTTTATTTATTTTTTAACATCTTTATTGGAGTATAATTGCTTTACAATGGTGTGTTAGTTTCTGCTTTATAACAAAGTGAATCAGCTTTATGTATACATATATCCCCATATCGTCTCCCTCTTGCGTCTCCCTCCCAACCTCCCTATCCCACCCCTCTAGGTGGTCACAAAGCACCGAGCTGATCCCTCTATGCTATGTGGATGCTTCCCACTATCTATTTTACATTTGGTAATATATATAAGTCCATGCCACGCTCTCACTTTGTCCCAGCTTACCCTTCCCCCTCTGTGTCCTCAAGTCCATTCTCTACATCTGCGTCTTTATTCCTGTCCTGCCCCTAGGTTCTTCATAACCATTTTTTTTTTTTTTTTTAGATTCCATATGTATGTGTTAGCATACAGTATTTGTTTTCCTCTTTCTGACATACTTCACTCTGTATGACAGACTCTAGGTCCATCCACCTCACTACAAATAACTCAATTTCGTTTCTTTTTGTGGCTGAGTAATATTCCATTGTATATATGTGCCACATCTTCTTTATCCATTCATCTGTCAATGGACACTTAGGTTGCTTCCATGTCCTGGCTATTGTAAATAGAGCTGCAATGAACATTGTGGTACATGACTCTTTTTGAATTATGGTTTTCTCAGGGTATATGCCCAGTAGTGGGATTGCTGGGTCATACGGTAGTTCTATTTTTGGGCCCATTTTTGGACTGTTTGTTTTTTGGATATTGAGCTCATGGGCTGCTTGTAAATTTTGGAGATTAATCCTTTGTCAGTTGCTTCATTTGCAAATATCTTCTCGTATTCTGAGGGTTGTCTTTTCATTTTGTTTATGGTTCCCTTTGCTGTGCAAAAGCTTTTAAGTTTCATTACGTCCCGTTTATTTTTGTTTTTATTTCCACTCTAGGAGGCGGGTCAAAAAGGATTTTGCTATGATTTATCTCATAGAGTGTTCTGCCTATGTTTTCCTCTAAGAGTTTTAGTGTCTGGCCTTACATTTAGGTCTTTAATTCATTTTGAGTTTATTTTTGTGTATGGTGTTAGGAAGCGTTCTAATTTCATTCTTTTACATGTAGCTGTCCAATTTCCCCAGCACCACTTATTGAAGAGGCTGTCTTTTCTCCACTGTATATTCTTGCCTCCTATGTCAAAGATTAGGTGACCACATGTGTGTGGGTTTATCTCTGGGCTTTCTAGCCTGTGGAACTACGCTTTCTTATTCTAATCTGTCATCTACACATTTCAACTGGAGCCCTCTAATTTTTTCTTGTTAGTGAATCAATCATGGCACTTTGTTCCTGGCTGTTTTCATGGCTGTAGGTGTTTCAGGGACACATCTTTTAAAATGATAGAAAGAAAGTAAACAAGAAAGCAAAAAAACTCTTAGGGGAGAGGGTCATTTGCTATACTGCTAAAAACGACTGTATTAAAGTTTAATTTTGATTATTTATTTGTTCAACTAGTGTTTTGTTGTTGTTGTTTTGTGTTTGTGGTGTTTTGCTTTGTTTTGTTTTAGATAGCCGGTATGTGTAACATGCACTATCCTGAGCTTTACTGGACATACAAAAGTAAGCAAGACATGATCCCCAACACCCTCCTAAGATTATGGTTTAGTAGCAGACTTACATGCTTTTTGGAAGCGTGCTAGCAAGAAATTTTTTACCATAAACACAGTTTAGTTAGTGGTACAAGACTTCTATACTGTTACGCAGGACCTGAACTCAGTAGGTACCATAAAAAGAGTACAGAAGTGGTATGGGAGATCAGAAGGCAAAAAGATCACTACATTTGAAAGAGCAGGGGCTATGGAGCTGGCTTCAGATTTTGGCTCTGCTATTTGCTGGCCATACGAACTGAGGAGGCTTAATCTCTATGAGTCACAGAATAGGGGCAATTATTTCAGAGCTACTGAGAGGACTATATGAGAGACTCTACATAAAGAGCCTAACACATATTTGGCATTCAACAACTTAACCAAAGCACTTATTTTTCAAGTTGAGGCGTTCAGAGGCTGGGGTATTACAAACATAGTTAAAAGAGTGTGGGCATTCAAGTCAGAGAACCTAGGGTTTAGAATCCCATCAGTGCCTCTTACAAGCCATGTGACCTCAGACATATTATCCAGCCAGCATGAACCTATGCAATAGGACTGTCAGGAAATAAGTGCTGTGTGTTCATATGTAAATTATTTAGCATGGGCCTGGCACATCTTAAGTGCTCAGTAAATAGTAACCATTATTATAATATTCATGATTGGGAAGCCTTCATTCAAATAGTAGAACCTGTCTTGAGTTAGCCTGCAAAGTATGAATAGAATTATTATATATAAGAACTAGTGCAAAAAACAGAAACCATCAGTCAGAATATAGACTAAGGCATGAACAATGTTCAGCAGAGCCAGACCCTAGGAGAGAAGCAAAAATAAGTAGCAAGTTTACGCTGAGGCTGGAGTGTGGAGACCAAAATGTTCTCTACAGCCACACAATCTTTCTCATCATGTAAATGCAACTTAATGCAATTTCACTAGAAGCCTCCACAATTGATATGACTAATACAAAAAAAAAGAAAACATCATTTCTACAGGGATGATTACTCTCTTCTTGAAACTGATGAATGCATTAAAAAATGCAACACAAAACAAGAATGTGTGAATATAATATAAATCCCTTATATTTTTTCACAGAAAACTGAATGCGGCAGGTAATAAAAATTTAATTCTCTTTTGCATAGTCAATTAATTCTACAATTCCTTATAATTTTTCTTTTCTTTGTTTTTTGGCCGTGCCGCGTGACATGTGGGATTGTAGTTCCCCGATCGGGGATTGAACCCATGCCCCTTGCATTGGAAGTGCTGAGTCTTAACCACTGGACCGCCAGGGAAGTCCCTACAATTCCTTATAAAGTGCACCTATCTTTTCTCTTTAGAAAGACAAAAATATTGAAATCTCATTCACTTTGCAGAAAAGGAAAAATGGATTTAATAGGTTCAGCTGGTGTGTTCTTTGCTGACAAATCTTATACATTCAACCAACACGGTTTCAAAATGACTGCCTTATGACCCTCCAACATTCAGTGTTTTCTAGTTTACTCATTAAGCCAGGAAATCTGGCTTACTGTGAATCCTCTATCATTATAAACATTTATAAAACCTCAGAATATTATACTGTTGCATTTGCCCACGTGAGCAATTACAGAGAAAAAATAAATGAGGGAAAGTAAGGAGGGAAAAAGACACAATTCTTAGTTAAGCTTTCCTTGTTTACATTCTGCACATTAAATCATATTTTGTGCAACTGGAAGATTTCAGGTAGGTAAATTTCTCCACTAAGAAGCTCTGTAACTTTAAGCAAGTTCTTTCGGCCTTAGTTTTCTCAAGATAAAGGATTGACCTCGTAAATCTATAAGATTGCTCCCAGCTAACAAATTACATACTACTAAAGCTCAAGAAAATCTTTTTAGAAAATAATGTTTAATAATTGGGGGTGGAGGAAATACATATTAATGCAACCATCTGGCCTTCATAATAAAAACCAAGACGTGTTAAACTGAGAGTAATTTAAAGCATAATTACATTAAAATGATTACATATAAATATATAGATATAGAGATAGATAGATGAAGGGGATTAATATTTAACATAAATCACTTGAAACGGGGAGGAAGGCAGTGGAGACAGTGTTACCCATACAAAACCAATGATCATTCAGTTTAAGCCAGAAAGATTCTGAGTCAGAAAATCAGCATGACAGGTGAGAGCACAATGTTAAAGACAAATATAACAAAAGCTGCAACATCAAAGCTGTGAGAAAAGACATCAAATGATAATTAACAAAAAAAAAATGTATCCTTTTAAACATAGTCATTTTTAACTATTTTGTAGTCTCAAAAAAATGCAGCCTTTGTCTAACTGCTCTTTCCCTCCTCACTCCATTTGAAACTGTGTTTTCATGACCATCATGGTGAGCAGTTTTAAAGAGGACTCAACTTCTAGTCTCTGTTTGAAAGTGGTCTCTTCATTTAATCAGCTCCAAAAAAAGGTCTGTATTCCCTTCCTCAGCTTCTCCCATCACAAAATGGCAAGATAAACAGTAAACTTTTACATATGAACAAAGAATAGAAATCAGAACTTTCTATTAACTTTCTCTAACATTTTAGGAAAAAAATAGCACGATTTTTAAATGAAAATTGTCTAATTTGGGTTCTAAGTTATTCTACCACAGACCTACAAATCTAGTATAGTTGTTCAGGGACTCACCCTAGAGCTATTTTTTAAAAGAAGTAGAATAAATTTTACTGTTCCATACAGGAAAAAAAAAAAAAAAAAATCCATAGACTTCCCCAGAGTATTCATTTCTCTGTAAATAAAAGTAATGCTTAAAAAAAGAAAAAATATAACCAGTGACAATCACATTTAAGGATGAGAAGTTACATTTGCCAAAACCCATCCCTGAAATACGTGAGGACTGTTTAGTAGATTAAACCAGCAATCATCACAGAATTTAAGCCCCAAAGTTGTAAACAAAATATAGAGCGCGCTTTTGTTCGTGACGTGTCACGAACAAATTATCAAAATGTGTTTTCTCCTCAGGTGTCAGTTTTTCCCTCTTTTACTGACTGATGGTTCCCAGTGTTATTACAGAAACAGATTGATCTTTTTAATGAGCCAGTTTAATAGACTCCAAAATCTCACCGTGGCTGCTCATCCATGTCAGACCATATGCACCAACAAAACATTCAGTAAAACAAAAAAAAAGCTCTGCTGTCAAACAGCTCCATACTCTATAAAATTTCATATAGTAGATCTGGATATACAGATAAATAACCAGAGAAGAGGAAAATGCACATGCAAACAAGATGCAGAAAATATATGCAAAGAAATACTGTAGAGGCCCATATTTTCTTGGCTCTGATCAAATTCCCACAAGATAAAAATGTATTTACACAACATAGTCTCATTACCCTTCCTCCTAACTCTAAGGAAATCCATTTGCCATCTTTCCATTATAACGCACACTTCAGGGTTCCACTTGAAAAAGAATGTTCTACCCAAAGAGCAACTGTGTGAATTCTGACTCCAGCAACTTTTTATGGATAACCAGAGGGAGAAAAACACTGAAGGCTCTTTTAAGAAAGTTCTACCTGACTGAATGCAAACATGCATGCACACACAGCTACAGATCATCAAAACAAAAATGCTGATTTTCTGTGGAATTTATATGAAGTTTCCATATCAATGTTAGCACATTGCCAAGGGCTTACCTCAGCGCTGTTCAAGGGAGGTCTAAAGTCACAGTATATTCACATATAAAACACTGGGAAAGAACCAGTGGAGAAAAGTGCTGGGAATATAGAGAAGTGGATAAAGCAAGTTTTCATTCTGCCTGTTATGGTTATTTAGCAGTTAGAGTTTCTAGAATAGATTGTGTCCATTTCCAATTTTGCCTATAGGATTACCTTTACATTTATCACAGCTATCTAAACCTTTCCCTGTTATCCTCTCCTCCACCCAAATAAATGTTCTTCTTCCCAATTTTCCATCTAGTCTCTCCTTAATTTCCTTTACCACACTATCTTGGAAAAATGGAGCTGAAACATCTCAATACCAGCACATAGTACTGATTCCCTGCAGGGTAAATGGTTAGGATCAGACAGGAATACACATGTGAATCATCTATCTTTGGGCTGCTTCTTGGTTTTTAGTATCATGTAGACACACCACTCAGACACCTGGATTAATCAGCTGCCTTTAAAAGCTAAAGTACTAAATGCTTAAATATGACTATGGAAATACAACTTGCGAAAATAAGAAAGTAGCACTGTTGGTAGGTCATGTATGGAGGTGGGTCTACAGTACGTCAGAAGTAAACTAACGTTTAATCTTTTGCTTTAGGCATTTTAAACTATTAAGAGATCCTATGTCAAGAGGAGAAAAATTCCAGAGATCGTAGCATAAAAACTACTTAACAGAGGATTATATAATAACTGTATGTAAACTGGCTGGCTTTTAATAACATTCTGATTTGCAAAGCAACTATACACTTAAGGGTAGCTAAGTTGGTCACAGATAGATGTCTCTGAGCAGCTCCAAGGATCATAAGCTCCTAGGAATCTGTGCCAGGGTGTTAACCTCTCAGAGGCTGGTCTACGCTTCCCTGATAAAATGCATAAAGAGTGAATGGATAAGTAGAAAAAGGAAACAAAGCATATAACAAATAAGTTTCTGAATATAGTTTCATTTTAAGATTCTCCATATTTTACAAATACTATGCAAGATGCTGATAAGACTTTATATTCTTGTATTAGAAAATATTTATATATGAGGCTGAGGTATTCAGGAAAATTATTTTAGTAAGGTACATTGGAAGTTTCATGTGTATGCCTTATTCAACAACTAATTCGTAAGGTTTAATGGAGAAGGGGTTTTATTTTACATTTCTTAGAATTCTCAGTTATTAGAGCAGAGTACCTGATAGAATGAATATTGACTGATAAAATTTTTCAGCAAAAATGTCATCTATAAGTTCTATTACTTAACTCTTATCTTCACTCAGTCCATCTAGCTTCCCAGAAGTTTTCTCTTAGTTCATATAAAACCCAAATTAAATAGCTACTGCATTGTGCTTAGGCCAGATTTCAAAACCACCATGTTTTGAGAAAACTTAGAATAACAAGTTTCCTAACACTGAAGGGTAAAATATGTGGTTGGGATGAATTACATAGTAAATGATAATTTTAATACAGGGATACCCTTGGAGATAATGTATGTTCAGTTGCAGACCACCATAGTAAAGCAAATATCACAATAAAGCCAGTCACACAATTTTTTTTGGTTTCCCTGTGCATATAAAAGTTATGTTTACACTATACTGTAGTCTCTTAACTGTGCAGTAGCACTATGTCTTAAAAAAAAATGTATATACCTTAATTTAAAAAATACTTTATTTGTAAAAAATGCCAAAACAATTATAATGGTTAACATTAAAGATTACTGACCACAGATTACCATAACAAATATAATAATGAAGAATTTTGAAATATTGTGAGAATTACCAAATTCTAACAGAATTGCACAGAGACACAAAATGAGCAACTGCTACTGGAAAAATGGTGCCAATAGAGTAATTCCATGCAGAGTGCCACAAACCTTCGATTTGTTTTAAAAAAAAAAAAGAGAAAGAAAGAAAGAAAAGCAGTATCTGTGAAGCACAATAAAGTGCAATAAAACAAGGTATGCCTGTATTGACTGTGTGTCTAATAACCATCAGTGGCACTTGGCGTATTTGAATATCATTCATCTTTACCTTTTCCTTTAATATTGCAAGCAGTGGTG